>NC_091455.1:96854345-97157095 GCF_027789765.1 Dendropsophus ebraccatus | reverse complement strand
TGTAAATGTATTGGAATGGAGTCAAAGCCCAGACCTTAACCCAATTGAAAATCTGTGGTAAGACTTAGTCACACTGTCACGCCCTTTTTTCATTATGACTTCTCTTTGGAGGGTTTAAGAGATTTTATACCATACATCATGGTGCTTGTTCCAGTAAAAAGTGATCTTTTATCATCTGGTGATTGTGCTATCTGGACGGGGCTTCACAGCCAAAGCACCACTTAGCCCCGCCCACAATGTCACAATTGGCCCTGCCCCCTAGGCAGCCATTGGTATGGACCGACCTAGAGGGGGTGGGGTCTAGACCTTTAGGCTGGCCTGTCCCAATGACAGTGTCACTTTAAAGAATGATGTTTTAGGCAGCAACTGTGCTGCTGGCTGTCATTATAGGGGGGAATACTGGCTGTCATAATAGGGGGCACTATGGTTGGCACTGTTATCGGAAAACTCCAGCTGGCTCCTTTATAGTCTAGCACAATGTACTTTTCACTCCATGTATATATTCTTCTTGATATAATTGTATTAGTAAGTCTATGCATCCCCAGGCCCTTCAGGCTACATATTTACTACAAATCCAGGCATGCCAAGCTACAAACCCCTATGTAACACTTCCTCTGTACTTAATACACTCACCTACATATAACAACATCATGACCTGCACATGTCACATCCTCAGTGCTGTATACACAAGCAATACCGGTTACCACTCTGTATGCAGAGCCCGCCAGTGTCCAACTACTATTCCATCTTCCGCCCTTTCTCATCACAGCTCATAGCTAAGATACGCTAGCACCACAGTAGTATCTTACATCATAGGTTTAGACTGAGACTGCGTTTTTTAGAAAAAAAAAAGTAGGCTTAGATATACTGGCTCAGTAGACAGCATCACACATAATGGGCATAATATAAATTAGTACTATCACACAGGACATGAATAAATACAGCTTCTCAGCTGACAGTATCACACAGGGTCAACTGGATCGGCTTAGATACATTTGCACTGCTGTTAATATAGTTCAAGATAGACTTAGATACACCAGATATGCAGACTGTGGGGGAGATTTATCAAACATGGTGTAAAGTGAAACTGTCTCAGTTGCCCCTAGCAACCAATCAGATTCCACCTTTCATTTTCCAAAGAGTCTGTGAGGAATGAAAGGTGGAATCTGATTGGTTGCTTGGGGCAACTGAGCCAGTTTCACTTTACACTATGTTTGATAAATCTCCCCCTGTATCATTAATTAAATATGTAAACACAGGCTTAGATAAGCTTAGATACTGCAGCTGAGCAGCTAATAAAACTGAATGGACAGTATCACTCATGAAAAGTCCTTCTCCTTCACCCTGTCTGTACTGCAAATTCACTTACATGCTGCAGCATACAAAGGGTTAAACATGCTGTTTAACCTTTTGTGTGCCGCAGTATGTAAGTGATACAGAGCTTAATCATGCTGCAGCACAGAAAGAGTAAAAGAGGAGAAAGACACTACAGTTGTGTCTCCGCACAGGATTCTACTCATTTATTTGTTTTTTTAAGTCTAATTTGCAATTTTCTAAAATAATCAAATCTTTGAATCAATTTGATTGGTAGCCCAGCCCTTCTTGCAGCTGTAATTTATGCAAAAGGTGGCTCTACAAAGTACTTAGGGAAGTGAATAATTATGCACACTGAAATTTTCTGTTATTTTGTCCTATTTGTTGTTTGCGTCACAATAAAAAGAAAACAATGTTTAACCCCTTGCTGCAATATGACGTTTGGGAAACGTCATGTAAAGCAGGTAGTTCCTGCATAATGACGTTCCCCCAACGTCATCCTTTTCCTGTGTCACACAGCCTTCTCCTGCTGCTAGAGCCACGCTCCCCCCGGGCAGGTAACCCCATAGGCGCCGCAGTCTATGGGGAATCCAGAGGAAGATCTGCTCCCCCCGGAGCCACGCAAATGATCACACGGCTCGTGGGGGGGAATTACCATAGCAACCCAGACGCTGCTTAATGCGTCTGGGCTGCTATGGTTAGAACGATCAGGACCCTATAATACATTATAGCACAGATCATGTCCTGTAATGTATTATATATGTACCTGCAAAAGTTAAAACACACAAATACATACATACATAAATAAATACACAAATAAATGAAATAAATTAGTAAATTAAATAAATATAAATAAATAAATATACACATTCCCCATCCACCTTTATAAATGACCCCCTATAAATGAGATACATATATTTGGTATCGCCGTGTCCGTAATGACCCTGTCTATTAACCCTTTACATTAATTATCCTGCCCGATTAATGCTGCAAAAAAATAAATAAAAAACTAAGCGTCAGCATCCCATTTTCACTGATTTCTGCCATGTAGCCCGACGTGCGGCTAAAAACGAGATATGAACATGCCCTTATGCCACAAAAAAAAAAAAAAAGCCCTCACATAACTCCATTGGCGAAAAAAATTAAAATATTACTGCTCTTACAATATGCAAGACACAAACAGTATTTATAGTATAAATGCCATAAACTATAACAAAAGCTATATAAAATGGATATCACTGTAATCGTACCGACCTAAAGAATGACAATACCATGTCATATGTGCCGTTTAGTAAACAGAGTCCCAAAAGAATGGTGAAAAACAGCTGCTAAATTGTGTTTTTTATTCACACCCCCTCATAAAAAATTTAATAAAAAATGATGAGGGTGTCACATGTCCCCCAGAATGGTACCGATGGAAACATCAACTTGTCTTACACAAATATTTTGGCACTGCAAGTCCTCTGTGACATGGTATAATGGCTAAAAAAAAACTGAAATAAAAAAAAAAAGGCCACATAATTCACTAGGTCTCTGTCATGTCTGCAGCCTGTGGTTGAGTCAGGTGATGCACTGCGGCAACATATGGGGGATTTCTAGAAACACTGGAATAAGGGGAATAAACAGGGAGTGGTATTTCTCAGTATTTGCTGTGTTAGAGGAAAAAATTAATTAAAATAGAATATTCCCCTCCAACTTGCTTAAATTTCAGCGAAACACCTAAAGGGTTAATAAACTTATGAAATGTTACTTTGAATACTTTGAGGGGTGCAGTTTTTACAGTGGAGAGATTTATGGGGGTAACTAACATTCATGCCCCACAAATCCACTTCAGAGCTAAACTGGTCCCTAATAAAATCAGAATTAAAATTTTCAAGAAAATTTAAAAAAATCGCTGCAAAATTTCGAAGTCCTCTAACATCCTAACAAGTTAAAGGACGTTCACCAAATGATGTCACCATAAAGTAGACATGTTGTAGATGTTGCAGTAATAATACGTTTATGTGGCATGACTATCTTTCTTAGGAAAAGAGAATTTTGAATGTAAAGAAATGTAGATTTTTCAAATTTTTGGGCAAATATGCTTTTTACAAAAAAACTACTGTGTGTATCAACCAAAGTATACCACAAACATAAAGAGCAATAAGTCATGAATAAACTATCTCGCGATAATTAAAAGCATCGCAGAGTTATCACTACATAAAGAGAGACAGGTAAGATTTGAAAAATAGGCCCCGGGCATTAAGGCCAAAACAGGCTGCGGAGGCAAGGGGTTAACAATATGTCTAAGACTTTTGTTTCAATAAATTGATATGAGGAAATCACCATTGCATGCATCTACTTAAATGCCCTACTTTCATGATATAATATCACAGTAGCGTGGACTTTTTGCGCTTTCCATAAACTTCCTCCTCAAGCCAAATATCCCTGACGTTTTGCCAGTAGTGTATGTATATTGTAAAGTCAACCACTTGAGCCTTTGTTAAGAAAGTAATCTAAAGAGTAGCTCTAGTTTTTATCATAGACCGAACACAAAGGCATTATATAACAATAAATAACAAATTAAGGTATAAAGTGTCATTAAAAAGATGCACAATGTTTAAGTGCTATACAGAAATAATCAAGTTTGTTCATTTTATATACTGTGAAAGTAAATAGCTGCTGTTAATGAATTAGACTTTAATGTCATTATAATGAGGCACATCAAGATTAATAAAAATCAAATAATGGTAAAAGTAATTTTTTCTTGCGGGGTAGAGTTCTTTAGGTGTATGATTATTCTGTAGTTGGCACTGTGTTTAAAGTGTACTTGTCATTATGCTCATGTTACAGGACATTTGGGTAAGTGGACACAGCACGCCTGGTCGGTTCCATGCAGGATCCCTACTAAATCAGAATGGGGTTAATGCACACAACCGACAAGTTACCTGAACTTATGGTGGTAGGAGCGACTGCTTGCTGATCAACAACCAGGCTTTGTAACTCATATAAACAGTTGATGAAAAGCTTAAAGGGGTTATCCAGTGCTACAAAAACATTGCCACTTTCCCCCTACTGTTATCTCTAGTTTGGGTGCGGTTTTGAAACTCAATTCCATTGAAGTAAATGGAGCTTAATTGCAAACCGCACCTGAACTGGAGACAACAGTAGGGGGGAAAGTGGCCATGTTTTTTTTAGCGCTGGATAACCCCTTTAACATGCAAGCATTTGTTAAAATGGGCATTAAATTCTGTATCCATACTAAATGTCTGCAACAATTAGCTGTCATGCTGCCTTAACCATGAGTCATTTGGGTGGTCTCCATTGGCTTCTGCCTTTCCCACTGACCTTGACTAATAAATTTGTTGCTTTACTCAGACAGGGACACGTCTATTAATCAAAGCTGATGGGGTGTGGAAAAGCTACCAGAGACCACCCAATGACTTGTAGTTCAGCCAGCATGAAAATTATGACAGGTTCCCTGTAATACACCCCTTGTTAATAAATCCTTTTTTTTAAATTTTATAGATTTTAAATGTACAAGTTCAAAAAAGGCAATGCATATATGCTTAACTACATGAGCCTCACATGTGTCGGATATTCCTTTCAAAAGCTACCCTCACTCCGTTCTCCGACATCTGGTTAACGCTGCCCGAGCCTGTATTCCCACTCTCTGGCGTCAACCTGACCCTCCTAGTATTTCCATGTGGATCAGGAAATTGAGGACATTAAACGCATGGAAGACCTCACTGCACAGCTGCATGGCCATTTCTCCCATTTCTTCTGGGCTTAGTTTTATTGGGATCGATAAAAAAGGCATCCTTAGTATTGACCATCAAAGTTGTGTTGAATTCATTTACTTATGGTGCGTTTACACAGACAGATTTATCTGACAGATTTTGGAAGCCATAGCCAGTAATGGATTTGAGAAGAGAAGAAATCTCAGTCTTTCCTTTATGATCTGTTCCCTTTGTATAGTCTGTTCCTGGTTTTGGCTTTAAAAATCTGTCAGATAAATCTGTCTGTGTAAACGCACCATTAGGTTGAATTCTTAGTGCATCATATAGTTTTCCTCAGAGGTATACCTCAGGGGACTCCCTGACTTGTACCTCCAATGTATTATCTTTGACAGATACCACTTTAAAGAAGACTGGAACAGCACAAACATTAATCCCTTAATGATCATACTAAGTAGATCTTTACGTTACTTAATGACCAAGGTCCATTTTTAAAATTTTATCCGTTAATTTTATGTACTAACAATTTTATGATGAGCTAAAAAATTCAATTCTCCAAAACCGAGCTGATCTTACTCCCCAAGTCGAGTATTTTGAGCCATCTTTCGTCTTTCTAGCTGCCGTCATTCCTGTGTTACAAGTTTTTCTAAAAGCCGATCTATATCCAAGATGGTCCTGCCAAGGAAACTACATTTTTTATCATGCAATGCACCTCAGGGCAAACTGCCAAGTATTTGCCTCATCTTGTAGTTTCTGCCCATCGCTGAATCACCCTGCTTTTGCTTTACACTGTAAACAAAATCTATCTACATAGATAGATTAGAAAGAGAGAAAGATAGAACAACTGTGTTTCCTTTCCCCTATTCTGCTTAGGTGGCTTTAACTGTTTTGTTGTGTCTCCTTCCCTTGACCAGGTGCTCACTGATTGGGGTGATGTCATTGGTTGGCGGGGTTACAGATGAGTTGTTACAGCTTGCTTGGAAACAGAAGAGACAGAGATGAAAAGGGAGGGGGAGGATGTATGAGCCCTAAGTGTGAGTTGTCTGCATCTTTAACTTGTCTACTTTATGTTGGCACCATTTGGTAAACATACCTTCCTTTTTTAATACACTTGAGGACTAATAATTAAAGCAACAAATTTTTAGGAAAATTTCCATAGGTTTTTCTTGAAGCGAATTTAAGAGACCTGTATGCTAGAAACTGACATAAATCACCCCATTTTAAACACTGCACCTCTCAAAGAACTCGCAATAAAACTTAGGAACTTTGGTAAATGGAAGTGAAATTTAGGTCGTAAAAACTAAAATAGACCTTTTTTTTAACATTAGTACATTTCTCTATAAATGACTCCCCTAGGAAACAGAGGGGAATTTGCAACCGAAAACTTGTTAGCAGTATCCCATATGTTACCAGAAACTGTCATTTAGGCACACAGCAGGGCTCAGAAGGGGAGGAGTGTCATTTTTGGTGCAGATGTACAGTAGCTGGATTGGTTTTAGGGCACCATGTGCATTTGCAAAGCTACATTGCATGACCACAGTGTAACCCCCCCCCCCCCCCACCCCACACACACACACACAAATGACCAATATTGGAAGCTACACTCCTTAACTAGGGTTGTAATGAGCTTTTAGACCCCACAGACATTGGAGGAAAGTTTGGCATTAGGCAACAAAAAGGAACATTTTCCCATATATGTACATTTAGCTCAAAATCACTTATTTTCACAGATGTGTTATGCAATTCTTCCTGAGTAAAACAGTACCCTATATATGACCATGAACTGCTGTTTGGGCAACACAGTAGAGCTTAGAAGAGGAGGAGTTTAATTTTAAGGGAGATTTTGATTCAATTGTTTTAAGGTTCCATATATTTAGAGCGTCATATTTGCACAAGCTCTAAGGTACCGGCAAAGTGAGGACCCCTAACAAGTGATTACATTTTGTAAACTACACCTCTCAAGAATTTTTTAGAGTTATAGTGAACATTTTAACCCCAAACCCACAGGTATGCCATTTCAGTGCATCAATAGATGCACACCCCAATAATTCAGTTCTCCAGGCACAAAAGTTATCAATCTCTGACTGTAATCCACTGCCTATGTTGGCAATTGTATTTTTTTTCATCGCCTCCTTATAAGAGCCATCATTTTCCCGATAATCTAGCCGTATGAACATTTGTTTTTTGTGGGGCAACTTGTATTTTTTAAAGTTATTATATAGTGTAATTTGGAGGACAAAAGGAAACGACTATTTTGAGGTTGTCTTTGTGCTATAACTTCATTTTGTTGGTGGATGGTGGATTCATTCTATAGTAGTACCACTTTTTAATTGGAATTACTACTTTTGCACAATGAAAAAACCTAAACGGGCTCAAGACTACAACTTACCACCCATCTACAGCATAGGTGATAAGTGGTTGTGGCGGTCTGACTGCTAGAACCCCACCAATTACAAGACCTGTGGGGGTCCAGAGTGCCCCTGTATTAGTTAAACGGCAGCCATGTGTGTGCACTCTCACTCTGTTTAAACTCTAGGGGTGTGATAAGAAAAGCCCAAATACAGTCCTCAGCTATCTAATGCAGTCCTAAAGTGTACGAATGAAGCTGTGGTCCAGTGTTCATACTGCTGCTCTATTCACTAAGGGGAACCCAGTAGCCCCATTTTTGTGGTCGGACCCCCACCAAGTACTTGGATTCTTTCCTTTTGACATGTAATATATTGTAATTTTGGAACAACCTTGTTAGGGTGCCTTCACACAGGGAAACTCGCAGCGAAAATCTCGCTGCAAGTTTTGCAGCGAGATCCTTTATGAGGTAAGGTCCTGGCAGGCCTCAAAGACTGCTGCGAGTATGTAATCACTCACCCCCTTAACCAAATCGGCTCCCGCTGTCTGTATACATTACCTGTCTCCTTGCTGCACAGGGTCCCGGCTTCCTGCTCTCCTGCCTAGCCAATCAGTGGTTAAGGGGGCGGGTGAAGGGGGTTAAGGGGGCGGCTGCATTACATACTCGCAGTAGTTTGAAAGTCACAGGGACCTGCCAGGACCTTACCTCTTAGCAGATCTGCTGGTGCGAGTCATCCTGTGTGAAGGCACCCTTTAAAAGTCCTTTGTTTTTGTATATATTGCCAACCATAACTTTTTTATTTATCGTATGGAGTTGTGTGAGGACCTGATTTTTTTGTAGGAAGAGCTGTAGCTTTTATTGGTAGCATTTTGTGGTACATTTTGATAAATTTTTATTACATTTTTCAGTGAGATAAAAAAAGGTAATTGTGTCATTTTTTCTTTTTCTGGCTTACATTGTGTGTTATAAATTATATGTTTATCTTACAGGCCAGTATAATTACAGCATTACCCAATTTACTCCCTTTGCACAATGAAAACAGTTTTTTTTTAATTTCTTGATGACAGAGAAGTGTCAAGACTTCTTTTTTTTTAGGGACGTGCTGTAGTTTTTTATTGGTATTATTTATGCAGTACGTGCAATGATTATTTTTCTTCTGCTTTTTTGGGTAAGGTGACCAAAAACAACAATTCAGATTTTCTGTTATGTGTATTGACTTTGTCGCGGAGGGGCGATCCTTGCTTGATGCTGCAGCAGCGGAAAGCAATCCAGTGCCGATCTCATTGATCTATGCAGTATAACTATACAGCATAGATCTCAATGAGAGATCAGTGCATATACTAGAAGTCCCCTAGGGGAAATAACCCTAACCCCAGGGGGGCTTCTAGTATAAGTGTAAAAAAAAAAAAGTGTTGTTAATAAAAAAAAACAAAACCCTCCCCTAATAAAAGTTTGAATCACCCCCCTTTTCCCATGTTATAAATAAAATTAAATAAATAAATAAACATGTTTTATATTGCCGCGTTTGCTGTAGTGTAGTAGACGCTCTGTGCTGGAGTTCTGTTGTTTTGGCCCACAGACCTCCAACACAGAATGTCTACTACACTACAGCAAATGTTTAATACCCGGTTACTGCTCCTGGCTGTGCAGGAACATCCTTCTCTGCATGTGGCCCCATACTTCTCTGTATGCGGCCACGTATCATCGAAAGTGGCTGTGCGTGTCAGTGCTCACACGCGCGTCATAGGTTCACGATCACTGGAGTAGGCGGATGTGGCAGGAGCTCAGCTGTCTATGCCAGCTGAGCTACTGTTGTGATCACGTGTATACTGGGCAGTATACATGCAATCTCAAAATGATTATGATGGGGGAATGTGCATCAGTCATTAAGGGGTTAAACATGCACAGCTAAGGGTCCATTTACACAGAAAGATTATCTGACAGATTATCTGCCAAAGATTTGAAGCCAAAACCAGGAACAGACCATAAACAGAGATCAGGTCATAAAGGAAAGCCTGAGATTTTTCCTCTTTTCAAATCCACTCCTGGCTTTGGCTTCAAATCTTTGGCAGATAATCTGTCAGATAATCTTTCTGTGTAAATGGACCCTACAATAAACAATGAAAAAAACAAGTTGCTAGCTCATTAGAATTACATTGTAGTTATTAGAGCAGTGTCTTGTCCTAGATATGTTTTCATTCTCTTATAGTAAGCAGTGAAGGTTCCTAATGACTGAAAACAGAGATCTTAAAAACAAACTGGAATTGAACTAAAAATTGTGATGGAAAAGTCAGTCTCCATTATTAAATGATTTCTTTTTGCTGAAATTGTAATATACCTTTAACTTTGAGCAAATCTTTTAAAATAATATTGACAAATCAGCATTTATGAAATTGCTATGTATGCCTTCCTTGTTGCTACATGTACTAAGTCTAAGTGCAGTGGTGCATTTTAAGTCTTCCCATATGTTAAATCCAATTATTTTTATGTTGACAATATATATTGGTGAGTACCTTTCATTATTGCTGTTTTGCTGTTGGTGGCTTCTGCTATTTGAAGATGGTTGTGTCTTGTTTGCAGTAAACATACCCTTATTAAAAAGAAAACAAAAAATGAAACCGAGCTGCTGTAGCTGATGTGTTGACTTCCTTGTTCTCTGATCTTGTTCTACTTGATAGACGCTGCTGGTTAACTAGGAAGTATTTAACACAAGTTATTTGACACCATTCACATCCTGTATACATATGGAAGAAAAGCCAAACAATACTGCAGCGAGCCTGTAGAATTAGTGACAATATTACTAGCATATAATCCTATATAGGTATATAATCGTATATATACATATAAAAAGAATGTATAAACATGATAAAATCTGTGACATCTAGAGTTTATCTAATTAACATTTATTCATAACTATATATAACTTGTTTCGCCCATTAGCCTATAAGACAACTGTTGTCTTGATATTGTGTGTTTTTGTGAAATTTATATTCTGTAAGAACTGTGTTTATTCTGCCTCATTCAAGTAAATGGACATGTTTTTTTTTACTTATTTTTATATTATTTTTACTTTGAAGGGTATAATTTTTTTTTATTGTAATACATTTATTCTCAAACTGCTCGCAACTCAAACTGTATTTTCAGGGAAAGTTTACTTTGGTTCTCAAACTCTTGCTCAGTTCTCACTTTTCGGGCACCCAGTCTTGAAGTACAGTAATACCATGGTATTCAAACAAAAATTTACCTGCAAGTAACGTTTAGGTATCTGAATGTTTTTACAAGTGTGGATCGTGGGTGGTACCTGGTGAGTTTAGCATGGTGAGGGTTCACATACAGTACTGCAAGATTGTTGGCATGCATATACAGTACAGTAGTAGTACAATCAGTGAACCACCATCTCCCATTTGTTACAGTGCTGGGATGGGGGGACTCTATACAGTAAAGGATGAGTGAGGAGTTGATGACTACTGTACTATAATTGCTGGTTTTGTTGAATGTTTCTTGTTTAAAATGTACTGTACAGTATATAGTGATGATCTGTACTGTAGTGATTATACTGGGAACTTTTTAATGTAATATATGGGTACTGTAGGTAATTATTGGTTGGTGCTGGAACCAATTAAACACATTTACATTATTACTGCTCGATTCTCAGACTGCTCGGATCTCAAACTGCCTTCCTGACCCAATTAAGTTGGCGAACAGTGGTACCACTGTGTATATGCGCTTAATAGCAGGACTTAATCAGAACAGGGGTCTGGGATCTTGTGTTCCCCACACAAATTGTTGCAGCAAAGGGGCTCATATCACCCCTACTGCTGCCATTCCACTTAGAAACATAGAGACATAGAAGATTGTCGGCAGGAAAAGACCACTGGGACCATCTAGTTTCCCTTTTAGTGTGTTTAAATTCTGTAATGTAGATTTACAAAGCAATCACATAACTAAGGTGTCCCTTTGCAGGTTAAGGCTATGTTCACACTACGTATATTTGAGGTTGTATTTGGTCCTCAAGTCAGATCCTCATAGCAACCAAAACCAGGAGTGGATTGAAAACACAAAAATCTCTGTTCACATAATGTTGTAATTGAGTGGATGGCCTTCATTTAATGGCAAACATTTGCTGTTATTTTAAAACAACGGCTGTTATATTGAAATAATGGCAGTTATTTACCATTATATGACGGCCATCCACTCAGTTTCAACATTGTGTAAACATAGCCTTTCTGTGTTTTCAATCCACTCCTGGTTTTGGTTGCTATGAGGCCTGAAATATACAGCCTCAAATATACGTAGTGTGAACCCAGCCTAAAAGAGTATTACAGTGACTAAAAATGTATGTCTTGTCCGCAAGTTAGGGGATAAGTGTCTGATCGCACCACAGTATAGGGCAATGATGTGCAACCTTTTCAGCTTGGTGTGTCAAAAAACAAACATAACTTGGGTATGGACAAAAAAAAAAACCAAAACATAATTTTGTGAAGTTTATAGTTTAACCCCTTAACGACATAGGGCGTATATTTACGCCCTGATGCCGTTAGGGACGTTCAGAGCGGGGCCGCGCGGCGGCCGCGCTCTGAACCGCGGCGGTCCCGGGTGCCACTTGTAGCCCGGGACCGCAGGTATTAGCGGGCACGGTCCGATCGCCGTGCCCTCTAATACAGTAATCAGATGCAGCTGTCAAAATTGACAGCTGTATCCGATTACCGGACGCAGCGTCATCCCTGGTGTCCAGTGGGGAGATCGGGATAACATCCCCGAGGAGCGATCTCCGTAACTGAAGCCGGCCGGGGACCGCTCCAAGATGGCGCCGTCCCCGGCTCGGCACTCGTTTACTTCCGGCTGCAGCAGCCGGAAGTAAACGAGTGCCTATGTCATGGATCTCTGCAGCATATCTATGCTGCAGAGATCTCTATGAGAGATCAATGCACTTATACTAGAAGTCCCCCAGGGGGGCTTCTAGTATAAGTATAAAAGTAAAAAAAAAAGTGTTGTTAATAGTAAAAAGCCCCCTCCCCTAATAAAAGTCTGAATCACCCCCCTTTTCCCAGGTTATTAATAAAAGTAAACAAATAAATAAACATGTTTGCTATCGCCGCGTGCGTAATCACCTGAACTTTTAACTAATCACATTTCTGATCTCGCACGGTAAACGGCGTCAGTGCAAAAAAATCCCAAAGTGCAAAATTGCGCATTTTTGGTCGCATCAAATCCAGAAAAATTGTAATAAAAAGCGATCAAAAAGTCGTATATGCGCAATCAAGGTACCGATAGGAAGAACACATCATGGCGCAAAAAATGACACCTTACACAGCCCCATAGACCAAAGGACAAAAGCGCTATAAGCCCGGGAATGGAGCAATTTTAAGTGACGTATATTTGTTGACAATGGTTTGAATTGTTTACAGGCCATCACATACAATATAAGTTATACATGTTAAATATCGTTTTAATCGTAACGACTTGAGGAACATGCATAACAAGTCAGTTTTACCCCAGGGCGAATGGCGTAAAAACACATTTCCCCCAAATAAACAAAATGCGTTTTTTTTTTTCAATTTCACCACACTTTGAATTTTTTTCTGGTTTCGCAGTGTACTTTATGCAAAAATTCAGCCTGTCATTGCAAAGTACAATTAGTGACGCAAAAAATAAGGGCTCATGCGGGTTTCTAGGTGGAAAAATACAAGTGCTATGGCCTTTTAAGCACAAGGAGGAAAAAACGAAAACGCAAAAATCGAAATTGGCTCTGTCCTTAAGGGGTTAAATAACAAAAATATATACCCCCGGTCCCCATCCCTTCAAGAACATACACCCCCAGTCCCCCATCTCTTTACCAGCATACACACCCAGCCCCCATCCCTTCATCAGCATACACCCCCAGTCCCCCTTCCCCCATCCTTTCACCAACACACACACCCTTCCCCCATACCTTCACCAGCATACAGCCCCAGTCCCCCTGCCCCATTCCTTCACAAACACACACCAGTCCCCCTGCCCCCCCATCCCTTTACAGCACACAACCCAATCCCCATCTCTTCACCAGCATACATCCCTAGTCCCTGCACTATCCCTTACCAGCATATACCCCCAGCCCCCCTGCCCCCATGCCTTACCAGCACACCACCAGTCCTCATCACTTCAGCAGCATACACCCCCAGTCCCCCATCCCTTCTCCAGCACCCCCCCTGCCCCATCCCTTCACAAGCACACACACACACACCAGTCCCCCTGCCTAATTCCCTTCACCAGCACACACACACACACACCCCAGTCCCCCTGCCTAATTCCCTTCACCAGCACACACACTCGAGTCACCCTGTCCCCATCCCTTTACCAGCATGCACCCCCCCTGGCCCCCTTCCCTTCACCAGCACACACACCCCAGTCCCCCTGTCCCCTTCCCTTCACCAACATACACCCCCTGTCTCCATCCCTTCACTAGCACTCAGACCCCTGTCCTCCAGTCCCCCCTCATCCCTTCATCCGGAAATCAGTAAAGAGTGCCGGGTGACATGAAGCACACGTGCAGCAGTATGTGGTGCGGGGTATGTAGGGCAAGCCAGGCAGAGGCTTTGGCTGCTGTCATTGCAGAGCTGACGGGGCAGTGCTGGAGTCCTTCACGCGTGTCATAGGTTCGCCATCACAGGGATAGGGGATAAGTGTCTGATAAGAATGAATGGTGTGCATACTAGCCCGCCACTCCATTAAAGGGAATCTGTCAGCTGCAAGTCACGTTCCAAACTGCTGGCACTGTTAGATAGCTGTACCTTTCATATATCAGTCTGTCCTTCCAGAATGTAGAAAATGCTTTTAATCTATAGTAAAATTATCATTGATCTCAGGGAGGCCAGGTAAATAAGACACTGTAGGCCGCTAGTAAAAACACCCAACACAGTGAAAACCTAGGTGCATTGCCCCCGGGAAATACAAATATGCAAAAAGAGTCTGTATCCAGCTGTCTCTGGATGGATACCTGGCTTTAGTATTTAGTATTCTTAGACTCGTGAATTGAGTTGAATATTGACTGAAAGGACCACCTAATATGGTGGTTTTGGTGGCCTCCTTGCAGGAGTCATCCCTTGGTCCTTCCCTGGAGGAATACCTGGCTAATCCTGTTTTTCGAGACTCATGAATGAGGCTCCACTGACTCTTTTAGCGTATTTGTTTTTCCCAGGGGGCAATGCACTTAGGTTTTCACTGTGTTGAGCGCTTTTACTAGCAGCCTAGCAGTGTCTTCTTCAGCTGATTACCCTGAGATCAATGATTGTTTTACCATGATGGTCTACTAGGCATTGCTCCCACCTAGCCCGAATCCTACTCCACCTCAAAACAACTGTCTGTGAATGGATACCTTGCTTTGGTATTTCCCTGATCATATTCTTATGGTGCATTTACACAGACAAATTTATCTGACAGATTTTTAAAGCCAAAGCCTGGAATGGATTTGAAAAGAGGAGAAATCCCAGTCTTTCCTTTATGACCTGTTCTCTGTTTATAGTCTTTTCCTGGCTTTGGTTTCTAAAATCTTTCAGATAAATCTGTGTAGACGCACCCTAAGATTCATTAATTGAGTTGAATATTGACTGAAAGGTCCACTTAATATGGTGGTTTTGGTGGTTTCCTTAGAGGAGCCATCCCTTGGCTGGGTCCTTCCCTGGAGGAATATCTAGCTAGTCCTGTGTTTCGAGACGCTTTATTAAGACTCCACAGACTTTTTTTCTCTATAGTACAAATAGTCAAAGAGTCTTTTCCAAGCTCCTGAATGCTCCTTATTTTCCCCTCCTATATCTAAACTTGCTTGGACCTCAGCTTCAAGGTGTCAATTAAGCAGGGAGAGGGGTGTAAGTTAGCCTTTGGCAAGAACCCCAGATTTCCTAAACATTATCCAACCAAGTCCTGTTATGTTGAACAAAAATAGCCAACAAAATTGGTGTGTGGAAGCAGATGCTGATAGAAGAGTTAAACAGACATACGATCTGAGACAATAATGGCATATCAACATTATATGCCCATAGGTGTCCCCTAGATGCGGGTCCCACCTCTGTAGATGACATACCTTGTCAAAAGGTATGGTGACATTGAGCACTTTAGACTTGTGGAAGTTGATCATGGAATTAGTAAGATCCCGAAAAGCCTTTGATTAAGTCATAATAATGGCAAATGTAGAGGAATAAGTTGTTTGCAAATAATGCAAAATTGTTGCCCCAGAAGGTATCCATCCTAGAGTTTTGCAAGAATTAAGTACTGTGTTAGACAGACCGTTATTCCTAATATTTAAAGATTCTATAATGACAGGGATTGTTCCACAGGACTGGCGCATAGCTAATGTGGTACCAATATTCAAGAAGGGGTCAAAGAATGATCCTGGAAACTATAGGCCCGTAGGTCTAACATCTATAGTGGGTAAAGTATTTGAGGGGTTTGTAAGAGATGCTATACTGGAGTATCTTAATGAAAATAATCTTATAACACAGCACCAGCATGGATTTATGAGGGATTGGTCCTGTCAGACTAATCTGATTGGCTTCTATGAAGAGGTAAGTTATAGATTGGACCGGGGGGAGGCTGTGGATGTTGTGTATCTGGACTTTTCAAAGGCATTTGATACTGTGCCGCATGAAAGGTTGGTCTACAAAATGAGGATGCTGGGACTGGGAGAAAATATATGCAAAGAGTAAGTAAGTGGTTGTGTGATAGAAAACAGAGGGTGGTCATTGATGGAACATATTCAGATTGGGTTTTAGTTACTAGTAGGTTTCCACAGGGGTCAGTGTTGGGTCCACTTCTTTTTAATATTTTTATTAATGATCTTGTTGAGGGGCTACAGAGTAGAATCTCCATTTTTGCAGACGATACTAAGCTGGGTAAAGTAATCACCACAGAGGAGGATAATATATTACAGAGGGATGTGGAGAAGCTGGAAGCTTGGGCGGTAAAATGGCAAATGAAGTTTAACATGGATAAATGTAAGGTTATGCATTTGGGCCGCAGAAATAATAAGTACAGTTATGTGCTAATTAATAAAACACTGGGTAAAACTGCTTCCGAAAAGGTCCTGGGGGTATTGGTGGACAGTAAACTCAACTTTAGTGATCAGTGCCAGGCAGCAGCTGCCAAGGCTAATAAAATAATAGGATGCATCAAAAGAGGCATAGATGCTAAAGATGAGAACATAGTTTTGCCTCTTTATAAATCACTGGTCAGACCACACATGGAATACTGTGTACAGTTTTGGGCACCAGTTTATAAGAAGGACATAGGTGAACTGGAGCGGGTGCAGAGGAGGGCAACAAAGGTCATTAAGGGAATGGGTGGGTTACAGTACCAGGACATGTTATCAAGCTTGGGGTTATTTACTCTAGAAAAAAAGACGTCTTAGGAGCGATCTGATTACAATGTACAAATATATTTATGGACAGTACAGAGATCTTTGTAGTGATCTTTTTACTCCTAGGTCTGTAACCAAGACTAGGGGGCATCCTCTACGTCTAGAGAAAAGAAGATTTCACCATCAGCAACAAACGTGGGTTCCTTACTGTACGAGCGGTACGACTGTGGAACCCTCTCTGCTACATGATGTTGTCATGGCCGATTCATTAAATAAGTTGAAGGGAGGCCTGGATGCTTTTCTTGAAAAATATAATATTACAGGTTATGGGCATTAAATTTCTGGCGATACGTTGATCCAGGGATTATTCTGATCGCCTTTGGAGTCGGGAAGAAATTTTCTCCCTGTGATGGGACGATTGTCATCTGCCTCATAGGGTTTTTTACCTTCCCCTGGATTAACACAGTAGGGTTTTCCTAGGTTGAACTTGATGGTCTTTTGTCTTCTTTCAACCTAATTTACTATGTTACTATATCCAAGTCCTAGATGGAGGTATTGCTCCGCATTAGGGAAGCAAGGAATTCCATAACTATAACGTATACAAGGTAGGGCTGAGCGATATGACCAAAAAATAAAATCTATTTTTTTCCCCAAAATTTTAATTTAAATCTTGATTTTCCTGTTTTTGTTAAAGGGAATCTATCAGTGCCCGGCCCCTTCCTAAGGTGATGACAGTGTGCTGTAGCTGGCAGTCACCTAGTAAGCATGGTACCGTTTAGTAATTTGTTTGTGCAGTGTAATGAAGTGTCAAAGTGTTGTTTGTGCCACACTCCTTGTGGCACTCCTCATTACTCCCTCCTCTTCATGAGTAATCAATGCTGCCTGTCAGGACAGGGAGTTACGGACAGGACAAGACAGTGGGCACTGGGTCTGAACCCACCCATTATCTCTACCTACTTGCCTCAATTGGCCCTAGGCAGCTGTGGACAACCACAAAGGCGTTCCCTATACTAAGTATGTTGCACACAAAATGAAACAGACAAAACACAATATCGGATAGTAAACAAGCCCAGTCAGAACCAAATGAGCAACGAAGTACAAAGTCAGCAAACAATCGGATAGTCAATGGTAAGGCGGGAGGTCAGATAACAAGTCGAGCAAGCAAAGGAAGTTAGGAAGGGGATCGCATGAATAGACACAGGGGAGCTGGGACCAGGGTATTAACCTAATAGCCAGCTCTGAGAGACTCCTTCAGCTTATTTTTATGCTGACCAAGAGCCCGGTCCGGATCCTCATTGGAACGGCGCTCTGATCTCCCAGTCTCCAGACAGGCAGAGGAACAAGTCAGTCAAGAAGCCCGCTCAGCTGTAGTGATCAGATCTTTGCAGAGCTCTGGTTAACTCCTGCATTGCCGGATGCAGAGAAGCAGTCGGGTGTGTCACACAAATACAAAAACTAGGCCCAGTTCACACCAGGTTACTGCACGATCCTGACACTGCCTGTCCTCCTGCTCACTCAGCTGTCAACCAGTGTCTTTGATTGCAGATCAGTCCTCTGTAGGCAGGTTATGTCTGAAAGAAACACTCAGATATACTTGAATTTCTGACCCTATTATGTGTTAAAGCTGTGGTCTAGAGGTAGCTCACCTGTCTAGAGACCTGCCAGCAGGTCATTTTTTGTTTCAAATCCCTGTTGAAATTGAACGCATGGCCGCTATTTAATGGTAAATAATTGCTGTTATTTTTAAACAATGGATATAATGGCCATCCACTCAATTTCAACAGTTTGTTAACATAGCCTTTCTATGTTTTCAAGCCACTCCTGGTTTTGGTTGTAAAATACTGAGCAATAATACTGTGTGTGAACATAGCCCTAAAAATGATTCAATAATGAGATTTTTTTTTTTAAATAAAGACCTATATTTTTTTTCCATCAAAGGAATTGAGTCAAAGGATGAACTGCAGGCAAGTCTTTAGACAAGTAAGGGCCCTATTCCACCGGATGATTATCGTTCGCATAATCGTTAACGATTAACGATCTCAAACGACCGCTATTGTGAAAGACCTGAAAACGTTCACTCATTTCCATGGAACGATAATCGTTACTTATGATCGTAATTGCGATCGTTTTTTCTTCGCTATTTATTCGCTATTGCGTTCGTATCTATTGCGAACGCCCGAACGATGTCTTATTCAATGCAAACGATTTGCGAACGTTTTGCGAACGAGCAACGATAAAAATAGGTCCAGGTCTTATAAAGCGATCAACGATTTCTCGTTCGGTCGTTAATCGTTAACTGCATTTCAACCGAACGATTATCGTTTAGATTCGAACGATTTAACGATAATCTGAACGATAATCGTCCGGTGGAATAGGGCCCTAAGTTACCTCTAGACAATAGCTCCAACACATTTGGGCTTAGAGATTCAACTATACCTGAAGTGTTTCTTTCATGAACTGCCTACAGAGGACTGATCTGTTATCAGGGACAATCAGAGGGCTCGGGTGCTGACAGATTCCCTTTAAATAAACAGAAGAAAATACAAAGACATAGTTGAAGTTTCATTTTTTCGTTATGTTAGAACTTTTTAAATTGAATAACTTTAAAGCACTTAAACAGTAAGGCTATGCCTATGGCATAGCAGTGATCAGTGTGAATAATCACACTAATGTATGTAAAAGTCTCCCAAAGGGACTTCAAATGTCTAAAAAAAAGGTTAAAAACACCAATATACTACCCCAAAGCCCCTCCCCCAATAAAAGTTTAAATCACCCCCCTTTCCCATTATATAAATAAAACATATAAAAATAAATAAATAAACATATAATATACCGTAGTGTGCGTAATTGTCCGATCTATTAAAATATAACAACGGCGTACACGAAAAGATAGAAAAAAGTGCGTGGATTACCGATTTTATGTTACATTATATATTAAAAAATTATAAAAAGTGATCAAAACGTCCGATCTTAACAAATATGATATTAATAAAAACTAGAGATCATGGAGGAAAAAATGACACCCCATACAGCCCCGTAGGTGAAAAAATAAAACCGTTATAAGTGTCACAATAGGCCCATTTTATTAATAACTAAAAAAAAGGATTTCATAAAAAAAAAATATATATAACATTAGAGAATCTGTGTAACCTGCTTATGGTTGTGTTCGGACTGACCTATAGAATAACGGTATCATGTCGCTTTTAACGTATAGTGCATTACGTAGACACAGGAACCCCCCCAAACGTTACCATATTGCATTCTTTTTTACGATTTCACCTATTTATATCTTCATAAATAATAACTTTGGAATTCCATCATACGTGTTATGGTAAAATGAAAGACGCCATTACACAGTACAACTATTCCTGTAAAAAACAAGCACTTACACGGCTTGTAGATAGAAAACTGAAAGTGCTAGAGCTCTTAGAAGAGGGGGAGGGAAAAACGAAAACACTAAGATCAAAATTTGCGTGGTCCACTGGGTCATTTTGGGCCTGGTCTTCAAAGCGTTAATCATGTTGGTCCCACTGTCTGTAGTCATACAGACTTGCCGATTTTCTCTGAGTTTCCAAGAAGCCAGTGATTCTTTTAGCCCAAAAGCAATTAACTCTGCAGTATGATTACTCGGGAAATACGTTGTCTGGAGGCAGATACTTTGCATCTCCCAATTACTGTCAATGAAGTGCACTGTTATGCTATGTTTACACGGAACGATAATTCGCCCAATCAATTGTTTAACGATTTTAAAGCAGCGATTTGGTCTCTATAACAATCAGCGTTTAGACAAAGTGAAAAATCGTTTAAAAAAATCGTTTTTGCGATTGTTTTAAGATCGCTTAAGCCCATCTCACACATAGGGAGTATCTGAGAAAGACTGTTTACACGAAGCAATCTGCAAATTTTATAGCAAACGACCAACGATTATTTGAGCACATGTTGAAAGATCACAATGATCAATTTCTCGCTTCTCGCTTGTCGCTTGATCGTTCGCTGTGTTTACACAAGCCGATTATCATTCAAATGCAATCGTTATTACAAAAATTCGAACGATAATTGTTCTGTGTAAACGCACCATTGGGCTATGTTCACACAACGTCAAAAATATTGAAAAGGCGGCCGATTTTCATATTTAAAAATACGTCTGTTTTTGAGCGATTTAAGTGACTGCAATGGTAATGCATTGAAGTCAATGGGAAGACGGACGTCCAATGCACACAGTGTATTGAATAAAGGACGTTTTTGCCACGGACGTCAAAATAATGAACATGATCATTTTTTTCGAACGTCTTTTGCAAACAGCGGACATTTTTTATTAGTGATTCACACACAGTTTTCCTTTTTCCACTGTTCTTTCTCCTTTTTTACTAAATTACTAAATTGGACTTTTCAATTAAGACACACCCATCTCAAACTAGAATCTCATACTAGAATAAGTGCAAACACCAGTCATTGCGCTAAGGGGAGGCCAGGCTGCTAAATAACGTCCGTTATTTTAGACTGAAAATAACAGACGTCATTTTAAACGGAAATTAAAAAACGTTGTGTGAACATAGCCTAATGGTCCTTTTACACGGGATGATTATCGTTCGTTTTTGCACGATAACGGTCGATTTCGAACGATAATCATACGTGTAAACGCTGCAAACGAGCAAACGACGAGTGAGAAATCATTCATTTTGATCTTTCAACATGTTCTTAAATCATCGTTGGTCGTTCGCAAAAAATTTGCAGATCGTTCAGTGTAAACATTCTTTCAACGATTTCCTATGTGTGAGATAGGCTTAAACGATCGCAAACCTATGTGTGAGATAGGCTTAAACGATCGCAAAACGATCGCATAGCGAATTTTCCATACAATGTATTGTTCCGTGTAAACGCTGATCGTTCTAAAAAAAACATCGTTCATTCAAAATCGTTAATCGTGCAATCGGGCGAATTATCGCACAGTGTAAAAGTACCATTAGGCTTAAGTATGGTTGTCATTACATGTAATAACTTTATAAATCCAGGCTTCTGTACTGTGTACACAGGAACCATTTCATTTCCTAGATAAAATTTAATAGCATCTGTAATTGCCTGCCATCTTGGCCCCTTTTTGTCACACGGAGTGATGTTTAAAAATTTCTCTGCTAATGATGTGTTTTTTTTATCAGGTGTTTTGGAGTGTTTTTGGGGCTTCTATCAAGATTTTATATACAGTAGACATGCATTTTTTTTACATATTCTACATATGACAGTTGTTTGGTCTACGTCATTTTTTTAAAAATCAAACCAATTCCAAATCACTGAAGTACCGCCTCTCTACAGTAGTCAACCTGCTGATGTGTTATTCTGCTGTTCAGTTTGTCTACTGTGAAGAGACGGTACTCCAGGGTCGCTTGAGTGTGCAAAGCTGTTTTTTTTTCTCAGGAGTTCCAACACTTATTTGGGACTTTGATATTCAAAACTCATACTGCAGATCAGCGCTCAGGGTTTCGAAGTCAGGCAAGATTGTGTTCATAATAGACTGCATTTGGGTAATGGGACTTGTTGACGCAGTCTTCCCTTCGTTACGCAACACATGTGCCATGAAATCAAATTTCAGTGATTCAATACCATCGTCCAAACTCATTAGACTATCTCGAGTCACTTGGATGAGATCCTCCCATATCTGAGGTTGCCTCCTGCCTGCTTTGCCTTTTTGAATGTGTTGTCCAGAGGCCGCTTCAGTTACAGGTGCGGAAGGTGTTGTAACTGTTGAACCCTGATCTGCAGTATCTGAGGGCACCGTGGATACTCACTTTAAAGAGTCATTGCCTGGTGGTGGAGGTTCCAGAGCACTGGATACAGTTCTGAAAAAAAAATTACTTAACATTGGTAGCATCTTTGAAATGAGTTAATACATTTGAAAACATACTTACTGACGCAGTTCTGTACAGCGACTGAGAAGCTGTAACACACTGTAATGTTTATATGGTTTGGCTTTTGAAGGAGCAGATTTGCTAGGCAATCTTTGTTCTTGGTGACTACACTTTTACCTAAAAAGGAACAACATTAAAATAATATTTTGGACAATATATGCACCCATCCTTACCCAACCTTAAAAATAAACTCACCAGCTCGTCGTTTCTCTTGATTTGAAAGGTCATTCCAATTTTCAACAACCGCAAGTCTGATCTCATCCCATAATTCTTTCACAAGGTGATGGTCGGAATGGTGGACATTTGTAGGATCCCACAGTGGTGTCCTCTCATGTATCAAATTAATCAGCATTTTGTTGTTAATTCAAAATCTGGCAGGTTTTTTTCAATTTGTTTCTGCACCCTAAAAAAACTAGATAAATGTTTAGTATTTTATTACAAAGAGCAATAATCTGCCGAATTGGCCTGATTTGGCATATATCGCTTTATGTAATAGGGCCCTTAGCAAAGATTTGTCTGAACAATCAGTGGCTTTCTCAGACCTCCAGGCCCCACCAAACACTAACACAAATGGGCAAAGCACTCAGATGAATGCTGTTTGTTTGCTTCTACTCAGCTTCTTAGCTCTCCATGGAGAGTGGACCAAGTGGTTTAAGGATTTATAAATCTGTTTGCCATACACCTGGCTTTCTGAGGAAAACTGAGGAAACAGATGAGCCCATTGTTCAGCTGAGTACTTCTGTCTGTTTTAGTGACCAGTTGAGGTCTTAGCACCTGAACTAGTTACTCTTTGAAAGCAGAGGTTTATGCCATAATTATCATATTTCATTTCTTGATACAGCTACTATATAAATATTAAGAAGCAATCAATATATTTACTAGTCCCCTTTATTGCTTTATACTGTGTATTAAATAGATATGAAATACATAGAAGAAACCTTAGGTAAGTAGTTTATTCATCTTATATCTTCTCAGTTCATCATTACCTGCTAATGCACAATGCCAGTTCATCACATTATTTCCCTGCTGCCTCTTGATAATATAAAAAGATTTTGAATGGACAGCTCAATCCCTCTTCCATTTTATATTTGATTGTAATGCTATTGTTTGGTACTCTGGAGAGACCTCTGGGAGGATTACTTACACTTTATGACCCTTTAAGTCCAAACTACAATTTCCCTGGTTTTTTTAGGCAATGCTACTTCTGCACACATATGTGTTTCTTTCTTCCAGACCAGTAAGGAATCTGGTTATTTATCTTGAGCAGATCTATTTGTTGATATATCTATTATATCAGCAATACACCAGATACATTTTTGGGGCAAATGCTTTGTTTACACGGAGCGATTATCGTTCGAATTTGCACGATAATGATCGAATTCGAACGATGATTGTACGTGTAAACGCAGCGAACGATCAAACGACGAGCAAAAAAACGTTTATTTTGATCTTACAACATGTGCTTAAATCGTGGTTCGTTGTTCGCAAAAAAATCGCAGATCGTTCAGTGTAAACAGTCATTCACCAATTTAACCTATGTGCGAGATAGGCTTAAGCGATCGCAAAACGATCACAAAAATTTTTTCCGTACGATATATTGTTCCGTCTAAACACTGATCGTTATAAAAAAAAATCGTTACTTCGAAATCATTAATCGTACGATCGGGCGAATTATCGCTCCGTGTAAACGCAGCATTAGAGTTTGTATTTAGTAACCAACTCAAACAGAAAGTGACTATTCATTTATTTATTTATATGCTTCATTTATTAAACTGTGAAGAACAGTGAGAAACACATGGCCCTTTTGGGAATTAGAAATAACTGACAGTAAATGTCCCGTGTGTTCCCCCTCCACAAAGAACATATGCTTAGCAAAATTACGTTTATGAGCAGCAGATTCTAACTCAAAATCTGTGATTGCCTGATGGGCCTCCCTCAACCTAGTAGCAGTATTAGTAGGGCGACATGAGTAGGCTTGCCCTCCAAAAATCAAATAGTGCTACCTCAGACAAAAGTGTCCCTAGGGGACTTGGTCGGTCAGCTGCCCCTGCTGCCACCATGGAACCCTATCCATGAGATTGTCCACAATGGTATTAAAATCGCCTACGAGGAGCAGTGGGGCCTCTGGGTATGCTGCACTAATTCCCAGCACCGCTTTAAGTACTTAGCTGTTGTAGGGTGGCGCATAACATACATTTCATAGCATAAATAGAGCAATATAGGCAGAGAAATTGACATTGGTCTCTCTCACCAAGGCCTTTTAATTACCCTTTTAACCTGATATTTGCTGTAACCTTAAAGGGACAGCGACCAAATATACTCACCCTGAAGTATAAAAGCTGTACCCACCTTGTGCTAGATGAGTACAGTGTCCAAGATGCTATGTGGCTGGGCCTAGGATTGCCCAACCAGGAGTTCTCCTGAGTGAAATGCTAAAGTTAAAACTTTCCAGTAGGGCGGAGCTATGCTAATAGGCTCCAGATAAAATGCAGCTGTGACAGGAAATCATTTGAATTTGATTTGAGCTTTTAAGGGGACCACAGCAAGAGGTGAACTGGTTAGTTATGTCACCGAGTTCAGCCAGCCAGTGAGTTGTTGCTTAGGGAAGAGAGAGACCGAGAAGAAGGAAGACAGCTGGAGCAATTAGGCTTAAAACGTAAGGCTGGGTTCACACTACGTTTTGGCAATCCATTTTTTGCAAAAAACGGATGAAAAACAAATGGAAAAAACGGATGCAACTGTGTGCAACCGTTTTGATCTGTTTTTCCATTGACTTCAATTATAAAAAAAACGGATCAAGACAGAACCGTTTTTTTTTTGACGGACACAAAAACGTGGTTGACCGCATTTTTGTGTCCGTCAAAAAAAACTGATCCATTTTTTTTTTTTATAATGGAAGTCAATTGAAAAACGGATCAAAACGGATGCACACAACTGCATTCGTTTTTCCATCTGTTTTTCATCCGTTTTTTTCCCTAAAAGACGGATTGCAAAACCGTAGTGTGAACCCAGCCTAACTGTCATTTCAGGTTCATTTTTCAAAAAACAATAAATATTAGTAGTTGAAGCGATTTTAAAAAACTCTGTAATAGGTTTTATTAAGCAAAAGAGTTTCCTTCTGTACTCAAAAAGCAGTTTTCCAGCTCCCCCTTCACTTCAGATGAAGAAGGATTTCTGTCTATTCTATCCAATGGAGAGGGGAGGGGTTGAGAGGAGGGAGTTGTGCATGGAGGAATGAAAACACAGTTTGCATCCTGCAATCTTATCTTCCCAAGTTTCTAGATAAGAATTTACCTTTTTGACCTGTAAATCCATCATTTTATGTGCCCAGTCAGTAAGTAAACGGCTGGTATGTGTGTCTGTTCTTCCTGCTCACTCCTCTGCCTCCACCCCTCCCCCCTCCATAAGTCTGATTTGTCTAATAATGCACAGAGAAGAATGAGGTGTGTGGGAAGGGGGAGAGAAAAGCCTTTTGAGCACAGAAAGAGGCTTTTTTGTATAATAAAACCTCTTTAAAGTCTCTTTAAATTGCTTGTACTATTGATTTCTGCAAAAAAACTAAACAAAACATGATAGTTGCGCTTTAAGCATATTTGGCGGAAGACGAGATAACTTGACCTCTGTACTGTCTCTTTCTCAGTTAAAAGGGGCAAGAATTGATTGACCTTTGTACATTTCAGTGAGGAGGAATCATCCTGTGTTGCACAGGGGAAGA
Organism: Dendropsophus ebraccatus; assembly: GCF_027789765.1. NCBI lineage: Eukaryota > Metazoa > Chordata > Amphibia > Anura > Hylidae > Dendropsophus > Dendropsophus ebraccatus. Next base: position 97,130,769 of record NC_091455.1, on the reverse strand, counting down.
AAAAAAAACTGGACCAAACAGGAAAATGACCAAAGCACAGTATATGTAGAAATTACATTGTAAAAATAACTTGCCTTTCCTATGCTTTATTCACAAATTTCAGCTACCGTGCCCCGCCAACCCCCCTCCACCCTGACAAGAGCCATGTACTGTAAAAACTCACCCCCAAGGATTCCCAACCCCCCCCCCCTGGGCCAACCCAGCCACATCACAAGTGCCCAGTAACCATTACCTCTTGTGTGTCCCTGCTGCCTCTCTTTCTTCAGTAATTGATCATGTTCGGCAGGAGAGAGACAATGGGGACCGCAATAGAGCAGCGTTATGCCGGCTGCACACAGGACGGGGTCGTACTGTAACAGCCCCGTACTGTGTGCAGTGAGGTGAACGTTGCTATATCGCGGTCCCCACTGTCTCTCTCCTGCCGAACATGATCAATTACTGCAGGAAGAGAGGCATCGGGAACATGCTGCACAAAGGAGGTGATGGTTACTGGAGGTGCTGGGGGTCTTTAGGGGGGTAATGTTTTCACTGGGTTCTCCTGGCGGTGGGAGGGGGGGGCAATGGCATGCCAAGTACCAGCAGCCCTGTCCTATGTGCCGTGGATGGGGCTGCTGGCACTAATGATGTGGTAGGGCTGGCCTATTGGGGAGTTTGGGGGTCCTTGGGGGATTTTAAGCTTTAGGTTATGTTCACACTACGTAAGTTTCCGGCCGTAGCGCGTTCCGTGAATAAGCGGCCGGAGACTTACGTAGTTTGCGTATAATGGAAAGTATACTAAGTACGGCTGCACAGTTCACACTACATACGAACTTACGCACGGATCGTTCGCGGTGGCGTAAAAAATGAACCAGACCATTGTTTGCGGACGAAAATGCTGTAACTTACGCCCGTAGTGTTACATGCGGTCCCGTACGTAGTGGTGATCTCTTAATTTTTTCAGCTTTTTGTGCCGATCCAAAAGGTTCTGTGGGGTGTCCGGGGCTAGCCAAAGATATCCCAGTAAAATACCGCTGTTAGATCGCTACGTAGGGCGCTCGGGAAGCGTAAGTAGACTTCGGGCGTAAGTTCGCGGTCCGTACGTAGCCGGCCGCAAGTAGCGTAAATCTCCGGCTGGAGTTTACCGCGTATATGTCCGGCCGCGAAAATATTTTCACGGCAGGACATATACGCAGTGTGAACATAGCCTTAAAGTGTAATTTAAGCTTTAAAGAGATCTGTGAAAAACATGGACCTCCACCACCTCCAAGTAAGGGTACGTTCACACTTACCGGATCCGCAGCGTATTTTCTGCTGCGGATCCGCAGCAGATTTCATTTAAATAACTGAACACAGCATCAAATCTGCGGATCTGCTGCGGATCCTGTAGGTGTGAACGCACCCTAATTTTTTTGAAGTAACAGCACTACAGCTTCAGCCAACATGTCTGAACCCAGCTCCAGGCCTTCCGAGCTTAGAACTTGAAGGAGAAAATGATGACCACATTCCAGTTTCTCTCCCTTTTTCTTATCCAACAGGTGTGGTAGATTTTGACCCAGCTAATGGGACCTGCGGCTGAAGAACCTCTTTCCAGGCCTGAATCGGTAAAGATTTACATGAAATAGGCTCAAAGGTGACAGAGATTAGGTCATACTGTAAGGGATTATGCAAGGGCCCTTCAAATTGAATTTCGGGTTGTTCTGCAATTTTACACAATGACGCAAAAATAATGCTGTTGGACCATTTTTTTAAAACTAGTTTTGCATGATAGCATCTGTACCGATCCCATATAGTCGCCACAGGGGTAGTGATTTCTATCAGCCATATGTCATCTGTGTAGCTAGGTGGTAGAAAAAGTTGGATACTTGGCTGCAAAGCTAGAGGTATTACCAGTAGGAAGAGGGAGATTGTGATGTGAGATATATAACTCTAGTCAGTTCACATCTGGAATACTGTGTCCAGTGCTGGAGACCTCACCTAAAGGATATTGTATGAAATAGAGGAGGTCCTAAGGTGGGCTACGTAAATGGTGGACGGTCTCAGGCATAAAAAAATAGGGAGGATTTTAATTAGCTACATCTGCATAGACTGGAAGAAAAAAGGAAGAGGGACATGATTGAAACCTTAAAGCGACTCTGTACCCACAATCTAACCCCCCCCAAACCGCTTGTACCTTCGGATAGCTGCTTTTAATCCAAGATCTGTCCTGGGGTCCGTTCGGCAGGTGAGGCAGTTATTGTCCTAAAAAACTACTTTTAAACTGGCAGCCCTGTTCCCAACGGCCTTGGCCTAGATTGTGTATGCATTAGGCTGGCACACCCTCCCTGTCCCTCCTCCCCACCCTCCTCATCATTAGGAATGCTCCAGGCAGATTGTCTCCTATTCCTCACCTGTGTCAGCCCGGCACATGGGCTGGATCGTTAAGGCACCTGTGCAGCGTTCAGACAGGAGAAAATGTTCTAGGGGCATGATGAAGAGGGCGGGGAGGAGGGATGGAGTGTTTGTGCCACCCTAATGCATGCACAATCTAGGCCACGGCCGTTGGGAACAGGGCTTCGCGTTTAAAAGTTGTTTTTTTTAGGACAATAACTGCATCACCTGCTGAACGGACCGCAGGACAGATCTTGGATTAAAAGCAGCTATCTGAAGGTACAAGTGGTTTGGGGGGTCAGATTGTGGGTACAAAGTCGCTTTAAAATATGTTAATGGGCTTAATAGGGTTTAGGAGAAACGTGTTTATAATAAGAAACAGAACACAAGACGAGATGAGCGAACCTGCCGAGATTCGGGTTCGTATGAACCTGAACTCTCGGTGTCTGATACCCGCTGTCTGCAGCCTCCGTGAAGAGGGTGGATACAGCTAGAGGACCGCCTGGAAAACTGGGATACAGCCATAGCCATAGGCTGTATCCCAGTTTTCCAAGCGGTCCTCCGGCTCTATCCACCCTCTTCACAGAGCGGGCAGACAGCGGGAATCAGACGCCGAGAGTTCAGGTTCATACAAACCGCTCAGTCTGAACCAGATTTACACCATCATAGACAGGTAAGACAACTGGTGTATTACCTATGTCATGTTGTGCTGCCATGTGCGCTGTTGCTTGATTTATGCTTTGTGGAGTCATATGGAAGGTTGTTCCATGCATGCTGTGACCTTTGTTGTTCTTGTATTGTGGGGAGAATTTTGTTTTAATTTACTCATTAAAAGTTATATTTCACAATTGAACCCCCTCCCCCCTTGATATTTGATAGATGATGGCCAATAATCAGCAATCTGATCATTTGGCATTTTTTTCATTTACTGTATGAGATAAATGACATTACGGAGCCTACCTATGATTTGTGCTTTTTTTTTTTTGCGTTTGCACAATTTTTACATGCTGTGCAAAAAAAGTTTATCATCAGGCTTACAGGCCTTGATGAATCTGTACAATTTTTGTGTGCTTGGGCAATTTATTTTGAACAGTTTCCTTGGCTTAAAAATTGTCTAAAAATTATGCCGGGGCCCAAATGGAGTACTGCTGTGCAGTTTTTCTGCAAAATAAAAATATAAATATTAATCTGGCTATAGAAGTAGCTAATGTAAACCATGCTCCCTCCGAGCAAAAGTCGCACAGCCGATGTAAGCTGCTTAAAGATAGTGCAAACTATTTAATAAATGATGTGTAAAATTCTATACCCTGAATAATGATGCAAAAGGAAAGATAACTATGCCCCCTAGTTTCAATAGTTTAGACAATTCTGCATAAAGTGATACTTAATTTTAAACCTGGAAACGAGAGGTGTTTTGAACTACTAATATGGGAGCTTTTTATATATTTAAAACATTATATATATATATACTTTTTGGGCCCCCTGGGGAATTTTTAGATTGCTTATTGTGATCCATGCAATGCTATAGTATTGCATAGATCAGTTGGATCAGTGCTCTGCTAATGGAGTCTTCCTGAGTCAGACTCTGTTAGTAGAGTCACTACAGCAGGCAAGGTAGCCTAGCACAGGCGTGCCAGCTGGACACCCAACAGGTGTGACACCTGTCATTTAGCCATTTAAGTGCTGCACTTTCTATTGATTGCTGCATTTAAAGGGTTAAGTGATTTAAATCACCTCTGATGCACAGTGTATTCTGATGGAGGGCACATAGTGACGTGCATGTCACATGTTCCTCCCTGTGCAGAGATCTTATGGATGGAATCGCCGTCCGACCTGAACTGACAAGACAAAGGGAGTAAGGGGGGCAGTCCTTGAGCACTTAAGAATCAGGAAGCAACTAACAGTAGAAAATGACATTGGCTCACCATTTACAGATATTTCTTAGTTTTTTACCCCTTTAATAGAATACATCATTAGTAGGGATGGTCCGAACCTGCTGAGGTTCGGGTTCGTATGAACCCGAACGCTCGGCAGCAGATTCCCGCTGTCTGCCCGCTCCACGGAGCGGGCAGATCCAGCGGGAGTAACGCCTGGAAAACTGGGATACAGCCTATGGCTATGGCTGTATCCATCCCAGTTTTCCAGGCGGTCCTCCCGCTGTATCCACTCTCTCCACGGAGCGGGCAGCAGGGCCGGCTCCAGGTTTTTGTGGGCCATTGGACGAGAGAGCCTCAGCGGACCCCTTTGTATAGCACACCTCGGGGCACACCTACCAAATAAAGTTTGACAAAATATCGAAAAAAACCGTAATTCAGTAACTCACAGGTGACGTCTTCTTTGATCTGAGGCGATCGCTCTTTGTTTCCTCTCCATCTGGCCCAGACCTCCATGATGATTTCTTCCAGCTTCAATTCATCTCTTCGGGTCCTGTCAGACAAACATGTTAGGCTTCGCACTTTTCCTGCAACTTCCTTCCCTTTTTCCCACCCATAGGTTCCTATACAGTAGTAACTCCACTGTTTGGTGTTATGTGCAGTAAAATAAGGAGGTTTGTGGGTCCCGTGCTGTGCCCCCCCATATAGTAATAATGCCCTCTGTCCTCATAGTAATGCCCCCTGCTCTGTCCCCATAGTAATGCCCCCTGCTTTGTTCCCATAGTAATGCCCCCTGCTCTGCCCCATAGAAATGCCCCCTGATCTCCCTCAGCACAAGAAAATAAAAAAATAAAATCATACTCACTAATCCGGGGGACGGGTCCTCTTCTCCCTTGTGTGCGCCTTGTGGATCCACCAGCAGGCGTGATGACGTCATCGCTCTGCGCCTGTTGGTGAGATCGGATCCATGCTAGAATGGACTAGAATGGAGGTGCTAGAAGGAGGTCGTCCCCCTGGAGTCTGTATTCTAGCTTCTTCACCATAGAGCAGGCTAGAATGGAGTTACAATAAGAGACATTACATGAGGTATACCAAGGGGAACTACAACTCCCAGCATGTCCAGCCTGTTATTATGGGATATCAGAGGACATTACAGGAGGATATATAATAGGACTACAACTCCCAGCGTGTCCAGCCTGTTATTATGGGATATCAGAGGACATTACAGGAGGAGATATAATAGGACTACAACTCCCAGCGTGTCCAGCCTGTTATTATGGGAGATCAGAGGACATTACAGGAGGAGGTATAATAGGACTACAACTCCCAGCATGGACAGCCTGTCATTATGGGATATCAAAGGACATTACAGGAGGAGATTTAAGAGGAGTACTACAACTCCCAGCATGGACAGCCTGTTATTATGGGAGATCAGAGGACATTACAGAAGGAAATATAAGAGGACTACAACTTCCAGCATGGACAGCCTGTTATTATTGGAGATCAGAGGCCATTACAGGAGGAGGTATAAGAGAAGGACTAAAACTCACAGCATACAGAGGGAAGGTATTAGTGAGCCCCGCCTCCTCATGTCACATGACTGATCACAGGTCCTTCATCCATATACAGCCTCTCCCGTTCTCAGCCCCGCCCCCTTATGACGTCACCACAGGTCCTTCATCCATATGTAGCCTCTCCCGTTTTCAGTCCCACCCCCTTATGACGTCACCACAGGTCCTTCCCCAGTGCAGTGCAGCAAACACAACAGGTCCTTCCCCAGCCCCTCCAGCCCTCCGCCTGACTTGGGGTCGGCAGCACCCGCTCCCCCGGGGGTCGGTGAAGCGGCGGGCGTCTGTCTCACTGCTTGGGCAAGTGTCGGGGGCCCCTTGGGCGGCCGTGGGCCCCGGCACTTGCCCGAGTATGCCAGGTGCTGACGCCGGCCCTAGCGGGCAGACAGCGGGAATCATTACCGAGGGTTCGGGTTCGTACGAACCCGAACCGAACTCGGTTCGGACCATCCCTAATCGTTAGATCAAACAAAGCTTTTAAGACTGGGGCTACACTGCCATTCCTAGTTGCGCAATCAAGAATCACTGTCTCACTACCTGTGTTATGCTTTGCCCTTGCTCATACAAGTTATACAGTCTTGTGCAACCAATCCATTCTAGATAGATTTTCTGTGACTTTGGTGTCTATGCAGCCAGTTGCAGCACAATCCCATTCACTTATATGTGAGTGAAGGGTTGCGCGACAGGCAGTGAGACACAGTGATTCCTGGTCACGTGACTGGAAACGACCGTGCAGGGCCGTTTTTAGCACCATGCAAGACGGGCTACCGCTTTGTGTGCCGAAAGCTATAAGACCCCCAACCTTGCTCGGAACTACTGCTATGTATCAGGGGGCACAATGGCCCTGCACTGTAATTACCTGGGCCCCGTGAACTGAGTTTACTTGCAACATCCGGTGACCGCTATCTTCTATGGGCTGCCCGGACGATCTAGCGATCACCAGGGCAACCCCCCCCCCCCGTCCCGCTGCTCCCCATACTCTTACCCACTTGCTGTCAACGCATTTAATAGTGGGGGAGCGGGGAACGAGGAGCAAGTGAGCGCTGACCTGATAGGTTGGCACTCACTTGCTCCTCTGAATCGCCCCGTGTAATAGGGGCTTTAGTTGGATACAGTAAATCAGGATTGCAGTGGTTCTTAGGAGTGATACCCAATGCAATTTTGACGAGATGTCAACAGTTAATTTATTTTACAGTAACACTTTAAGGTCAAAATTATAAAAGTACCCATTAAATAGTTTCAAAATGTAAACATGGGATGTTATCAGTAGCATGTCAATTTTTTCTCTAAACATCATATATTCGGGTTCTCTGGGACTACATAATAAATTGTATAAACAGTTTTAGAATACTTGTAGCATCTAAAAATTTGTTTTCCAAAAGTACATTTACACAGTGAAGATTCTGTCAGTATTGTGCTTATTCAAGCCAAAACTGGGAGTTCATCCAAAAATAATCTTTTAAATATATGCTCTGGACTACTGCAACACATTCTTCTGTAATTCTTCTGTATTGGTTTAGATACAAATGGGGAATGCATCAATGGGGGTCTGTAGTATATGTATACCTTCTCCATGACATTTGAATCAGATCCCTTCTGAAAGAATAAAAATTATTTTACACATTCTGTTCTATGAGAACAAAACTTTATAACACACTTTAGGCTATGTTCACACTGCGTATGGGTCCGGCCGCATTTCATACGCCGCCGTACATGTGCAGCTGAAACTACGTACGAACCGCGAACATACGCCCGTAGTACAGTTATGCTTCCCTAGTGTTACGGCCGCGGCGGCGTCCCGCGTTCCGGGCCGCCGCCGCGACCGCTACCTGCCCTATGCAGCAGCCGGTGTCCATAGTCGGGGACCCGGCGCTGCTGTCACCTCGGCCCCGGGGGGCGCCTCACCTCTCCACGCTCCTGTCTCCCGCTGTGCCGGCCGGCGCGCGCGTCCCCGCCTCCTAGGGCGCGCGCGCGCCGGCTGTCTCAGATTTAAAGGGGCAGTGCGCTCCTAATTGGTAGTTGCACCCAATCACTCCCCTATAAATCCCAGCATGCCCTGTCCTTAGGGTTGGAGCCTCTACATGCTTCCCATAGCGTTTGGCCCAGCCCCCTGTTGTTCCTGAGTCCTATCTGTTACCTGGTCCCAGTCCCTGTTCCTGAGTCCTATCCGTTACCCGGTCCCTAGTCCCTGTTCCTGGTTCCTGTTTCCCTGTCACTCCATCTGTTCCTGCGTTCAGCCTGTCACGTGCGCTCTCACCTGCAGACCTTTGCCAGTGCCATCTCCTGCCTACTGCTCCTGCCACGCCTCGCCTGCCGTCACCAGCAACCAAGCCAGGGGTAGCGACCTGGGGGTCGCCTGCCGCAGCAAGTCCATCCCGCCTTGCGGCGGGCTCTGGTGAAAACCAGCGGCCCCTTAGACTCCGCTCCCTGGTGAGGTTTGTGCCATCGCTGGTGCCGGTCCAGTGGATCCACTACTCCAGGCGTTACAGTAGGCTCCAACCATGGATCCCGGCGAGGTGCCAGATCTCCGTGACGTCGCCAGAGTGGTCGCGCAACAGGCTCAACAAATCCAGAAACAGTCACAGCAGATCCAGCAACTCACTGCCGCCTTACAGCAGCAGACTACTGCCCAGCGCACACCATCTCCTGACGCTGCTTCTTCACTCCGACTGGCCCTCCCAAGCAAGTACTCTGGGGACTCTAAGTTGTGCAGAGGATTCCTGACTCAGTGCACCATGCACATTGAACTTTTGAGTAGTCAGTTTTCCACCGAGCGCTCTAAAGTGGCTTTCATCATCAGCCTATTAGAGGGTAGAGCCCTGGCCTGGGCCACGCCACTGTGGGACCGTGATGATCCTGTTGCTGCCAATCTCCGGGCCTTCCTATTCGAGTTTCGCTCCGTCTTTGAGGAACCTGCCCGTGCTTCTTCAGCCGAGACTGCTCTCCTCAACCTCTCTCAAGGCAGCTCCTCTGTTGGTGACTACGCCATCCAGTTCCGCACTCTGGCAGCTGAATTGGACTGGAACGAGGCCGCCCTATTGGCCACCTTCAAGAAGGGCCTGTCTAGTCGTGTGAGAGACGTGCTCGCTGCCCGAGACCTGCCTACCTCCCTGAACGAACTCATTCTACTGGCCACCCGAGTTGATACTCGTTTTTCGGAGAGGGAGGAGGAGGTTCGGCTGGAACATTTACTAACCCGTTCCCGTCGCCATCCCCAGCTGGCGCCAGTTTTCCAGAATCCTGACCTTTCGATGTCCCAACCCTCTCCTGAGATTCCTATGCAGGTGGAACGGGCTCACCTGACGCCTGATGAAAGAATCCGGCGCCTGGAGCAGAATCTCTGTCTCTATTGCGGTGGTTCCGATCACTTCCGGCTGGGATGTCCCCTACGTCCCCAAACATCCGGAAAATGCTCGCACCTAGGTCCGGTGGGACAGGTGTCCCTAGGTGTAAATGCCACCATTCCAAGTCTGTCTATGCCAGTTTCCATCCGGACTCCCTCAGGACAAAATCATCTGACTACTGCCTTCCTCGATTCTGGGTCAGCAGGCAGTTTTATTGCGGCAACATTGGTCCAAAGATGGCGGCTACCCGTGACCCGACTAGCCAGGCCCCTGACTATCTCCTCGGTCACGGGCGAAATTCTTACCGACCGTGTGTACTACCAGACCGCATCTTTAGTCCTCCAGGTGGGTCCTTCACATCAAGAAGAGATATCCTTCTACGTCCTGCCCCATTCTTCCCCCGCGGTCCTCCTGGGACTCCCGTGGCTACAAGAACATGCCCCTCAGCTGGACTGGAGAACCGGGGAGATTCTCAGTTGGGGTCAGGACTGTTCCCACCAGTGTCTCAAGTCACCTCAGACCAAGTGTATTATGTCATTTCCTGTCCCGGCCAAGCCTCTATCCGGCCTACCGGCAGAAGACCAAGACTCGGCGGATGCCTTCTCTGCCGAGGTGTACCCTCTCCCCGTACCCAAGACTAAGGTCGTGTCCTCTCACCACCGGAAGAACTTACAGAAGGTCCCTTGCCACGTTATACCGCCTGATCGCCTAGTACCAGTCGTCACCTCCACTCTTCAGAGAGTACCCCCCGGAAAGACTCATGTTCACCCTGCGCTTCGAAGAGGTATTTTGAACTGGGGACATTCCTCGTTGGAGGCCGGGCACCCGGGAGTCCGTAAGACCGGCCAACGGATCTCTCGCCACTACTGGTGGCCCAGCCTATCCCAAGATGTCAAAGACTTTGTGGCTTCCTGTACCATTTGCAGGCAAGAAAGAGGGGGAGGCCAAAGGGGGGGGGTACTGTTACGGCCGCGGCGGCGTCCCGCGTTCCGGGCCGCCGCCGCGACCGCTACCTGCCCTATGCAGCAGCCGGTGTCCATAGTCGGGGACCCGGCGCTGCTGTCACCTCGGCCCCGGGGGGCGCCTCACCTCTCCACGCTCCTGTCTCCCGCTGTGCCGGCCGGCGCGCGCGTCCCCGCCTCCTAGGGCGCGCGCGCGCCGGCTGTCTCAGATTTAAAGGGGCAGTGCGCTCCTAATTGGTAGTTGCACCCAATCACTCCCCTATAAATCCCAGCATGCCCTGTCCTTAGGGTTGGAGCCTCTACATGCTTCCCATAGCGTTTGGCCCAGCCCCCTGTTGTTCCTGAGTCCTATCTGTTACCTGGTCCCAGTCCCTGTTCCTGAGTCCTATCCGTTACCCGGTCCCTAGTCCCTGTTCCTGGTTCCTGTTTCCCTGTCACTCCATCTGTTCCTGCGTTCAGCCTGTCACGTGCGCTCTCACCTGCAGACCTTTGCCAGTGCCATCTCCTGCCTACTGCTCCTGCCACGCCTCGCCTGCCGTCACCAGCAACCAAGCCAGGGGTAGCGACCTGGGGGTCGCCTGCCGCAGCAAGTCCATCCCGCCTTGCGGCGGGCTCTGGTGAAAACCAGCGGCCCCTTAGACTCCGCTCCCTGGTGAGGTTTGTGCCATCGCTGGTGCCGGTCCAGTGGATCCACTACTCCAGGCGTTACACCTAGCTTGTTTCGAAGCGATCTGAGGCAGGTCATTTACTTGGAAGTCTTCGCCCAGCCCGGTAAACCACACAGAACCTTTTGGATCGAAAAATCAAGTTCAATTTGGCTGAAATAAGTACTTCTTTTGGGACCGCATGGAAATCCACGGCCGTGAGTTTCAACATTTCTGTCCTCAAACAATGGTCTTGTTGATTTTTCACAGCGCCGTATACGATCCGGCCGTAAGCTCATACGTAGTGTGCAGTGTGCGGGCGTATATCGTATACTTTCAAGCGAACGCATCAACCTCAAAACTACGTGAGTATATTCGCAGTTCGCACTACGGCCGGAAACATACGCAGTGTGAACATAGCCTTAAAGTGTAAGTACACAGTATGATCTCTTCAATAAAGTTTATGTGTTCCTACCAGAGAACCTCTTTAATTTCACATAAAATCTTTATTCTGTGACTTGATCATCTGGGAATATTTGTCAACAACAAAACTATTGCTTATTGCAGTTTTTGTGTTTTGTTCTTTTGCGGGTTTTTATTAATTGTTTGATGACTTCAATATTGTAAATGCAACAACAGCAATGTTTCAATGTTTGTAGAAAAGGCCCTAAGCATTAAGTTGGTATAAAATTACATATAGTTTAATATATCTGTACAACACCTTTAAACAAGCTTTTCTAGACAGGAAGGTTATCCATCTTATAAATCTATTATTCCATCGTACATCTTGATAGCCCAGCATTGCTTCTAGCCATGTTTAAGCATTAAATAGTGCATTATTATTTCACATAAATCAACCAAGGATGTGTGAATTCATAAATTTTGCATTCACCGAGACAGTATTTTAAGCGTTTTATGACTTGGTTGGTACTAAAAACTAAAACAGATACACAAATCAGGAATTGCTTGTATTTTTATTTTATTCTAAAATCATTTTATTTAATATTTAAAAAAAATTCTAAATAAAAAAAAATATAATCTTGGGCATTATAGCTAAGTGGAATATGTAAAACCTTTATGGAGAATTAAATTGGTATTCAAAGATTTACTGGTATGCCTGTATGGTAATATAACAAGACATTAAATTGTAATAAGCAGTCTTCCATTATACAACAGAGGATCCTTTGGAGACAGTCTGTATTCAATGAACCAGGAATTGACTTCACTTACAAAGAGCATAACTATTTCTGTATCCGAGGTTAAATTTACTTATGCTCACTTGAGAGACAGGCAGTGATGGACAGACAGACAGTTGCTTTATCTTGGGTAACAAAGATGATGGAATATAATTCCACCAGTAAATAATGATACCTTTCCATCACATCTACCCTGTTTGGAGACTATGTTTGTTTTATCATACTGATCTGTAGAATAAAGTTAACATTTGTACCCTATGTTTAAGTTTTTTTTCCCCTTCAAAAAACAGTACATTACACGCAAAAATGCAAAAAGGGTGACATTAAAAGATAAAACCTTGTCTCCCCCTGATATGCTGCTCTTATCCTCCTATTGTTGACACTGTGTTGTGTCTGTCCGGTATATATTTATTGCTAATATATATATAGAGCTCTTCTATCTATAGCTGGTGTAGATTTTCGGCATGATTTTGCCAGGCCTAATGATATATCAGGCATGGGAGGAGGCCATGCCTCCCTGTGCCATTGAGAGAATGAGGACCCCTTAAGGACCGTGGCCGTATATTTACGCCCTGTGGTCGGTAAGGGAGTTCAGAGCGGGCCGCGCAGGGACCCCGCTCTCAACCGCCACGGTCCCGGGTGCCGCATGTAGCCCATGACCGCGGCTATTAGCGGGCACGGTCTGATCGCCGTGCCCGCTAATCAGGTAATCAGATGCAGCTGTCAAAGTTGACAGCTGCATCCGATTACCTTATGCAGCCGATCCCTGGTGTCTAGTGGGGTGGATCGTTGTCCCGGAGCACATCCTGCTCTGTCCGGGGTCTGTGCCGTAATGGCGCTGATCCCAGCTCGGTATTCGGTTGCTTCCGTCTGCAACAGCCGGAAGCAATCGCGTGCCTATCTCATTGATCTATGCTGTATATCTATGCAGCATAGATCTCAATGAGACATCAGTGTGCTTTTACTAGAAGTCCCCCAGGGGGGCTTCTAGTATAAGTGTTAAAAAAAAAAAAGTGTTGTTATTAATAAAAATCCCTCCCCTAATAAAAGTCAGAATCACCCCCCTTTTCCCATGTTATAAATGAAAATAAATAAACAAACATGTATGGTATCGCTGTGTGCGTAATCGCCCGAACTATTAATTAATCACATTCCTGATCTCGCACGGTAAACGGCGTAAGCACAAAAAAATCCCAAAGTGCAAAACTGTGCATTTTTGGTCGCATCAAATCCAGAAAAATTTTAAGAAATAGTGATCAAAAAGTTGCATATGAGCAATCAAGGTACCGATAGAAAGAACACATCATGGCGCAAAAAATTACACCTGACACAGCCCCATAGACCAAAGGATAAAAGCGCTATAAGCATGGGAATAGAGCGATTTTAAGGAACATATTTTTGTTAACAATGGTTTGAATTTTTTACAAGTCACCAGATACAATAAAAGTTATATATGTTACATATCGTTGAATCATAATGACTTGATGGACATATGTAACAAAGTCAGTTTTACCCCAGGGCTAACGGCGTAAAAACAAATATCCCCCAAATAAAATGCGTTTTTTTTTCGATTTCACCACACATTTATATTTTTTTCTGGTTTTGCAGTGTACTTTATGAAAAGAATCAGCCTGTCATTGCAAAGTACAATTAGTGGCGCAAAAAATAAGGGCTCATGTGGGTTTCTAGGTGAAAAAGTGCTATGGCCTTATAAGCACAAGGAGGAAAAAACAAAATGCAAAAAACAAAATTGGCCCAGTCCTTAAGGAGTTAAAACATTTGGCTTCACCTATAACAGTTGAATTTTCTGTAGTCCAATATAAGATGAACAGTCCTCAGATACCCCCAGTGCAAACTGTACAAATGTGTAAAAACATAAAAAGCATGTTTCAGTGTTGGTAACAAGGTAACAAAAAACAGCAACACAATAAAATTACTGAAATTGCAAATTATGTTATGGATGATGATGATGATGACAGCAGTCAGCGAATAACCAGAAGACTAAACAGGAACATATGCAAAGACAGTCCATAATATTTTTCTAAACTTATTTTCCTTTAACTCTAACCTATCAATAAACTATCCTGTATTTGAGTAACTTTACCATAAACAACAGAATATGTGAAAAACCCAGAGAAACAAAATTTAGCACAAACTGAAACTTGCTCATGATCACCTGCTTCAAAAAGGTTAGATTCTATTTTAGATAGGTAGGCTTTCTCAGTAGGACCACAGTTTCTTTTCTATTAGGTAGGTAATTTCCTCTTAGGTAGATAGGTCTTCTCAATAGGGAGGTTGTTTTCCCAATTAAGGATGTCCCCCCTAATAGGTAGACAGGTCTCACCAGTGCATAGTTTCCCTCAGGTAGTTCCTCCCCCCTTTTAGGTAGGTAGTTCCCTCCATAAGGAAAGATACCCCAAGCTATACCCAAGTAGGTAGGTAGGTTGCCCTGGTAGGTAGATAGTTTCTGCTGTTAGGTAGATCCCCCAGTTGGGTAGGTATTTAGGTGCCCACTTGCTCACATGAAAAAAGTAAATGAAACTCCTCCTGTTTCTTATGCGGAGCAAAAGACACTGCTTGCAGTTTTTTCTGGTGCAGGCTTATACGAAGCCGGGGTCAGCGCCATCTTGGAGCGGCACAACACGCGGAGATCGCTCCTCCGGGACAACTAGACACCAGGTCGCCGCGCGGCTCTGAACACCTCTATGGGACAAATGACGTACGGGTACGTCATATGTCCCTAAGAGGTTAAATCTCCGCTTCTCACCTCATTTTGACTATTATACACAAATGGATACAATGTTTGTGAACTAGCAATGCATTTTATTTTCTTTATTGGCTGCATGACACTGTTTTGTTTTGTACAGCATCTGGTTTGGAATGATATGGCTTTTGTTATTATATAGATATGTGTGAGTAAATAGTTTAAAGTATACTGTAGGATAGTTCACTTAATTAAATGGAATTTTTCTAAATACTTTTTCTAAGTATCCGCACCACTCTTGCCCATGAGCTGTGTTTTATATTGTAAATGACCCCTTTAAAATACTATTAACTGGAAAATGTCTACAGATACTGTATATTGTCTTTATACAGAACCAAAATGTGATAAAATCACAGTGAATGCAACATAGGCAAAATAATTTGTTAACCAAAGGCCTAAGGTGGCAGGAAAGATTTAATTATACAAGTAAAAGTGTATACAAAACTAAATATATGTTTTTAGAGGCACCTGTCTTCCTTGCCTAGCACCTAGTCACAGTGACTATGGAAATTGTTACAGATACTTGCATTATTCAAAAATGTGTTATTAACCGAGGTGAATTTTAATTTTCAAGTTATAGTTTAGTGTCACTTGTGAAAATTGCTTTCATGTCATAGAATTACTCCCTAATATATTAGACTGTAGTAATTCAAAGCTAATTTGAAAATAGCATATTTATCACTTGGCAGGAGATGATGTTGAAATGTAAATTACTGTGAAATCTACCTTTTCCACATTTCCTATATGAGGAATATCTAGAAAGGAATATTGATGAAGCCAAGTCCTCCCCACTACAAGCTGATAATGCCTTTGGCCTTAACTGCAAGGAAGTGCTATGATTAAAAAAAAAAGGCACTGTATTGACTCTTAATTAAATCACACCCAGGCAACCAATGACTTGGAAATGCTTTCCCCTGAAAGGTGTGTGTGTTTTTTTTTTTTTTTTTTAAATAAATACACTTTGTTATAATGCAACCTTGGGCTTGTGTGTATACATTAATATTCAACTAAATATTCACCCATTTCATTTAAAAACAGAAAAAACTTGTTCTATTTAGCTGAGGTATAATAATAATAATAATTATCATTATTTATATACTCCAATATGTTTGGCAGTGCTGTACAATTCAAAAGGTACAGACCAAATCAGAGATATCAGAGTGCCAAGCTATTTATTAATTCAAACAATAGGAATGAGGGCGCTGCCCTTAAAAGCTTATAATTAGAGATGAGCGAGTTTACATTACGAACTAAGTGAATGACTTTGCTCAACAGTCTGCTTATACGCCATCTGCCTTTCATCTCTGTGCCGTGCCACTTCATGCCCCTCTACCATGGGTGCCTGGAAAAAGCTGTATCCAGTCCTGGGAAACTGGAAGAAGTACCTGGAAAACAATACAAAAAATGGATCAGTTTTGATCTATTTCTTTTTATAATGGAAGTCAATGGACCAACAGATCAAAACGGCTGTACACAGTTGCATCCGTTTTTTTCGCATTAAACAGATATATTAAACGAACTGCAAAAATGCAGTGTAAACCTTCACTTTGGCTGTCAAGGCATGATGGGATTTGTATATTTGCAACAGCTGGAGGGCTGAAGGTTCCCCATCCCTGATATAGACCAAGCAGCAAAGAGAAAAGTCAGACCCACAGTCAGGCCGGGTCTAGAAAAATATGTCCTTATTACATTAGCGTGAACCCAGCCTTAGGTTCGACAAGTGTGCTATATTCTACACTGGATTTTCTGCAAAAAATCTGCACCATTTACAGTGGCAGGGATTCCACAATAAATCCACAGTGCATTCGCCACCTTTTCTATTGATAGAGAAATACCCTGAAATTTTGCTACAGAAAGTCATTCTGTGTATGACAGCATCCTTATACTTTTTATTTAGAATTATATTAAACTACAGAAATAAAATTCTTGGAGAAAAAGATGTTAAGCTCAGTTTTTTTTTTTTAGAGGAATACAATTCTTAGATCATCCCTGCTAGGAGATCAATATGTTTGATAGAAATTATAAAGAGTGAAATCCAGGCATTTTAATCCCTTCAGCAGCGCCAAAGAATAATAATAAACATTACCACAGGCGAGCGCAGCTCCGGAGCAGTCCTGGATTAATACAGTAGCTGCTGTGATCATCAATAAAACTAATGATTATAATTGTGGCGTTAGTGAGTAATGGTGGCCACTTGCATTTTTCCCCATTGATTTCACTGTGGTACATCTGAAAACATCAATCTGCAAACAGATAGAAACACAGACAGAAAATGCAGAACACCTCTGGGGAAAAAAAATGCAAAAGTCATAGTAATAAGGTTTACTTTATCAGCTGAAAAATATACCTAATATTACACTAATGTAACTGTGTCTGTTCTGTAATGACTAGTGTTTTATGTGTCATGACATGAATGTTTTTTCCCAATTTCATGAATTTAAATATTATAATGGGAAAAAAGAAGAGAATATGATTAGATTTTGGTTGACTTTTAGATAGAATATTACAGACATCTATGTGTTACAATGAAGTCACATATTATATCAAGCCATATAGTATCTACAGGTATTATGCATACAGTTATATAGGGTTAACTATGCAAGACCTCTATAAAGTTAAGAAGGATCTGGTGTTTCTTAACCTCTTCACGTCAGTAATATGTATATATATGTTCCTGCTGTCTATGCCCCGTGCAGAAGGAACATATATAAATGTTCCTGACTGTGAGAGGGCTTTGATGTGTGCGGGACCGCTGCAGTGTGAGCGGCTCTGCACACATCAGTGTCCCCGCAGCCCAGCATATTGACAAGCAGCTGCGATCCTGCAGCTGCCTGTCATTAACCCCTTAAGTGCTGCAATGCACAGCGATCGCTGTATTTAAGAAAGTCAGTGACGGGATAAGAATCTGTCACTGACTGATCAGGACTGATCAGGTCTCGATCACTTGTACCGGCAGATGGGGGTAAGACCTTTACCTCAGTCCTGTCGGATTGGCAATCTGTAGGTAGAGTCTGCTCTCAGGCAGGCTATATGCACAGATCACCAATAACACTGATCTATGTTATGGCATAGTATTGATCAGTATATGCAATCTTATGATTGCTTGTTTAACAGTAAAATGAAAGTGTAAGAAAAAAAGTTTTTAGAAGTATTAAAAGAACACTTAAACCTCCCCAATAAAAGTTTAAAATACCTTGCCCATTATAAAAATAACAATATGTAAAATAAATAAATAAACATATTACATTTCGTAGCATGCGGAATTATCCGATCTATTAAAATATAACATTAGTGTTACCCCATGGTAAGCGGCGTAAAGGGGGGGGGCAGGATTTTTAAAAATCATATATCAGAAAAAATATATAAAGATAGCTATTAGATCAAATAGTACACTATTCACACTATTTGTGTCATGAATGGAACTTTGGCGCAGTCCTCGGTGCGTAAGGTACGACCGAGACTGCGATTTTGGCCATAATCTTACATTTATTCTGTGCTTTGTTTGCCTTATTTTTGCCCTGTCTGAACTGTGTCTTATTTCTTCTGGTCTGCTAATTGTTTTCCCTGCCCCACCCGTGTCTGTGCTGCAAAGTTTCCTCTGGTCATGTAACAGTTAAAGTGCCTTGCCTCAGTGATTGACAGCTAGTCCCTCCAATCATCTTCTGGACTTGGTTCCTGGTGTCCTATTTAAGATTTCAGCTTCTGCCTGTGCCTTGCCGGTTATTGACTTAGTCTCTGCCTGCTTGTGTGTTCTGTTTTCTGGTTTCTCCTGACTCCTGCTTAGTTTCTTTTGACCTTGCTTGCTTGCTGCCTGCCCCCAATTTTATTGCCTGTTATTTGACTACTCTTTTGGATCCTGATTTTGTACCTTTGCTGCCAGACCGTTGTGGCCCGGATTGTTGACTATTCTTATTGTGTTTGTTCGTTTTGTCTTGTCTATGGTATCACGTATCCAGGCCAGGGATCGCCGCCAAGTTGTCCGCTGCCATTTTAGGGCAGATTGCGGCAATTAGGTAGGGACAGTGGGAGGGGCTGAGCTCAGGACCTCCACCGCCCCCCCCCCCCCCCCCGGGCTTTTTTCCAGCCAATAAACTTGCAAGGGGAGGGACAGGCACTAGGAATAGGCAGGACTTTAAAAAAAAACTGTAACTGTGATTGGCTGCTTAAACTATGTCACCTCCTGAGTATACGAATAGGGGATTTCAGATTCGAGTCACTTGCTGGTTGGAGCTAGAGAGGGACAGACTGTACATCAGGGAGAGAAAGCTTTTAAGTGAAGTTACAGTAGGTAGGAAGGGACCCGCAAAAGCCCTTGTTAGGCCTAAAAGTGTAAAAACCATATATTTAGAAGCTGTTGTGAGACAGGCAGTGTGTTCAGACATCTACTGATAGTGTATATGGCTGTATACTGTGATTGCGGTATAATACCTGTTATCTTGCTACTACTGATTTGCGCAGTCTGCATCCTTTAAAGGAGTTAAACAGCTCTTTCATTTTATTATTGTAAACAACAATTATATATCCGGTATATAGTTGTATACTGTGATTGCGGGATAATACCTGTTATCTTGCTACTACTGATTTGCGCAGTCTGTGTCCTGTAAAGGAGTTGAACAGCTCATTCATTTTACTATTGTAAAAAACAATCATACAGTATATCTGGTATACAGCTGTATACTGTGATTGCGGGATAACACCTGTTATCTTGCTACTATTGATACGTACATAAGAACAAACTTTTTTTTTGTTCATGTTTGGGATCCAAACCGAACATTGGGATTTAAAACCAGTTCCTTTGTGTACAATATTAAGAAAAACCTTTAATACCTTTTATGTTACAGGACAGAATTAGGCTATGTTCACATTGCGTATAACACCGGTCGTTCTGTGACCCGGCCGGGTCAAAGAACGTCCGGTGTTTACTGAAAATCATCCCGGCTGGTACTGCAGTACTGGTCGCACGATCTTCATTTTTGGTGAATTCGGATGCACACCGCTCGCTCGCTCCATTGTGTGAACTGACATGTCTGTGCGGCGGCTATTCAATGTCAGTTTTTTGTGCGACTGGATGAAATCCCGGCCGGAGCGTATACTATGGAGGACATTTATGAAACGTCCGCCTGAGGGATACGCCAGGAAGAAGGTGCAGATTCGCCCCTTCTCCCTGGCGTATGCCCGATGGGCGGGATGGGGGAGCTTGAGGGGGCGTGACAAGGCGGGGGGAGGCATGGCCTCCTCTCGCGCCTCATTTATCATGATTTATGCCTGCTGATTTAGTATGCAGGGCGCAGGTTCGGGCGCCCGGCCAGCCAGATTCACTAAGAGGCGTCCTGTTGGGGGAAAGGGGCGTGGCCTAATATAAGACCAGCTTACTTGTACGCTGGTCTTCATAATTCCCCCCCTTTGTGTATACACTGTGTCCGGGATTCCATTCATTCAAATACAACGTATGTTTAGCATAAATCATGGCCGTTGTTCCAAATTGCAACAATGGCCGTGATTTATGCTAAACATATGTTGTGTGAACATGGCCTTATAGTGTAAACATGTACAATTCTGATGACCGCATGTCCCCTTATGAGTTCTGTTTGGTACATAGTTCATTGAGACTTAGTGTAACTTGATATCGGCAGACGAAAAGTCAAAAATGCACCTAAGATATCATACAGTCAGCAGAGCTATGTACACGACCTCTGCCATTACAAGGAGTACCCATTGCTTGTGTGTTGTCTTAGTTTGGCACCTAAAAGCATAATGAAATAAATACCTCATAGAAGCAACAGCTAGACTTAGGAAGTACATAACACACATGCCACCCATCACATGCTGGGCATATACCATATGCACATATACCACTGAACATTTATTCATTCAAATGAAATAAATAAAAACTTAGCAGAGTTCCTTTGCCTAGTGCTGCCCCCTGCAGGCAGGAGACTAATACTTCCTGCTGAGACAAAGCTACCCTTTTGCTAAGGCCTGTTACACATGAGCATATGTGTATACTTCTGTAATATGCATCTGAAATACAGATGTATTATGTAGTAATATACCATCAATATCATCAGTACTACTTCAGTACTGCATGAGTATTTCTGAAATTGAACACTTTTAAAAAAAGATGCAAAATAGATATTGATAAAATACTGATGTAATGAGACTCAAATATGAAAGCATTCACATTTCCACTCCCCATATTTTAGTGGCCATTTTCCATCTATAAAACAGATAAATGTAGCACATGCTGCATTTTAAAAAATATGGAGGAGATTTATCAAACATGGTGTAAAGTGAAACTGGCTCAGTCGCCCCTAGCAACCAATCAGATTCCACCTTTCATTTTCCAAAGAGTCTGTGAGGAATGAAAGGTGGAATCTGATTGGTTGCTAGGGGCAACTGAGCCAGTTTCACTTTACACCATGCTTGATAAATCTCCCCCATAGTGTGTATTCTATACACCATAGTGGATAGCTCCATAAATTAACGATAGTTCCATACTACAGTCAGGAAAATACAGATATAATACAGATTCAAAATACTCTTATGAGAAAGTGACACAATTGCATATCATTGCTAAACCACACATCTGATCCTGCATACTGCGAACCAGTCTTAAATATTGGTCTAAAGCTCCATAGTAGTAATAGTAGGTGGTTTATTACTGTACCACCCTAAGTCTCCAATTTCATAAGAAGTCATTAAGAGTTTATTCCTATTAGTTTCTGTACTATCCACACACAAAAATGCTCCTATGGATACCATATAAACAAAACTTTTCTTTACTAGATGCATTGCTTTTAGAGGAGAGCAGCTCTATACTGCACCTGATACAGTAACACACCAGAGTCCTGTGTGCTTCCACAGTGTGGAGCAATGTATAGTAGCACACAGGACCTTTATGATGTCACAAAAAGCATCCTACTAGTTCCTCTTCTCTTATTGCTAGGCATCTGAAATAAGTTTCTGATTGGTTATCCTCTCTTTAAATCGTCCTGACTTGTAGATTGTGGGCCAATTAAAGTGTATTTGTGCATATAAAGAGGACCTGCCACCTCCAAAAATGAGACATTATTATAAATAAATAGATTTGGGAGCCGTTATAAGCCTTTTTTTTTTTAATTTTTACAGTTTCATGATATGCCCTCCCATTTTGGAGATATGTAGGTTTATAGTTTATCTGGCAATTCTGTTAATAGATGGGTGTTAGCTTAATTTTAACAATGGTAGTAAATAGAGATGAGCAAATTGTTCATGTAAATGAAGCGAAGCGATTTGTTTAATCAGTGCTCTGCTGATCAAAGCCACTGGCCTTTGAGTACTGATTTTTAGTGGTGAACGGCCAGCGGCATGATGACTGGAGCACTGATCAAACAAAGCGGTAGTGAATACCAGGTAATGGGCAGAGCATACACTCAGGAGGTGTATATTAGTTATACACTCACCTCAATGTAAAACATTCACGACTGTATTTTCACATCTATCACCTGATGTTCATGCCTCCCATTATTAAAATCAAGTTGACACCCATTTGACTTTTCCCTTTATCGAGGAGTATGTATCCCTAGTAAGTATCTCCTGACTTTATAATCCCACCCATTGCCTTCACTCCTATTACTAAAATAAGGCTTAAGCCCATCTATTGACTGGATTTTAAGACAAACTATAAAGTCAGATATCTCAGGAAGGTAAAGGCATATCAAGAAACTGTATAAAGGTGTATAGTCAGGGTACCCTAAGCTAGTCAATGATAGTTTAGCTTATATGGGGAATGGGTCCTGTGTGTGTTTACGTGTGTGTAAGGCGGTGGTGGTGGTGGTGGGGGGGGGCGGGAATAAATCAGAACTGACTAACAGCAGAACTGGCTTTCCCACAACCAGAATCACAAATCACATAATCACGGCTTATCTCAACTGTGATTGGTTTTAAGGGAAAGCCAGACTGTTCTGCTCTTAGTCCTTGCATGTCTCTTCTACCTAGTTTTGTTCCTAGTTAACCCAGATGGTTCTTGGTTCATTGTTGTGTAGTGTTTATTTTGTAGGTTTTCCCTTTTTTCTTTTTTTTTTTTTTTTACATTTCAGGATGATAATCTAGTGTTATAGGACATGTTCAAAAGCCGCAATCAGCCAATATGCACAATGTTGGCTGAACATGGTCTTTCAACATGTTGAAAGATCCCAAATTTGTGCAGTGGTGGTTGGCTATGCACGGACCCTTGCAGTAGGAGCCGCAGCAGGAGACCGCCACTGACTTCTGATGCTAACTGCTGCTCCTCCCACACTGTCTGTGCATGTAATAGCAGAGGCAGTGAGTGGAGAACAAGGGGGAACTGAGCGCTGACCTAAAGGTGGTTGCTTTCTGCCCCAGGATTATAAGGCCATGTAATAGGGGCTTAGTGTTCAGTGATAGATCTAGGGAAAGATTTAGGAAAGCTACCTAGAATGCATTATCTAGTTATTTATTACTTCAATTTCTGATGGTCATCTTCATCACTCATTTTCTACTTCATCTGTTTCAGTTGCTATTACATTTTGACTTTATCTGTTCCCATTGCCTTTACATTTCTGTCACCTATTGTCAAGCCCTTTTTTTCATTACCTGCTTACATATATATGCACTTTTATATACTTGTTTTTGCGAATGGGTTTCACTGTAAAGGTCCGTTCACAGTGGGGGTTAGCTTTCAATCTAAGGTGTAAAGACTTTTCTCACTTTCCACTTACAGATGATGTTGGTGGTCATAGGGGTTGGGTGTGATGACAAATCACCACCTGACCTCAGTGAGAGCTTTTTTTTGCTGTGGGTTACCCCTTCCCTTTTCATAGAGAACACAGGAACATTTTATCTGATTGCTTGGTGTCACCCAGGAAAGGTGATTGCTATAGGTATAGTCAGGTTCTGCCGTCTTGTTATGCCCTGATGTTCTTACATACAGTTGTATAATAAAAACTCAAATAGGACTCCACGTGCCACTATACAGTCTCCATTCCATAATTTATTAAAAAGCAAAGAATGTAAGCTGCAGAACCTGATCTTCCTTTTTTTTTTTATTCTGAATATTTTTTCACTTATTGTCCCGAAATATGTGGCATCTACTAATTCAAGAAATATGTGCTAAATAATAAAGTAATGTTGTAATGAAAACATCTTTTTCTAAGATGTGATAAAATTGCCCTAGCTAAGAGAGCTTTTTATCAGTGTGTTTAATTAATCATGTGTTTTTAGGCAGATTTGCAGGGAGCTCATATGCTTTTACTAGAAATAAAATATTTCAATAAAACATTTTACCTAATAAAGTAGTCAGGGAAAACAATGTGAGCAAAGGAATAAAAAAGCAGTTTAGTATGCTCTCCCGCCATTGCTATTAATAATACTAGCTTTTAATTAAACACGGTGGAAAGGATCTCAATGAATATCACCTCATTGGAAATGAAATGCTGGGGGCTGCTGGAGAAGAGCTGGAATTAGAGACAGCAGGGGACGATTTTATGCACATTTACCATTGCCGTTTCTTTGCATTTTGCCTTTCAAATAAGGATTTGATTACTGATGATATCTCTTACCTGTGACTACACATTACTTAAAGGGCTTTCCCATCTCATAAAGTGATGGCATATAGCTAAGATATGTGATTACTTTATAATCAGTGCAAGTGACCTCTGGGACACCAACTTACCATGAGAATGAAGGGGATGCAATGCTAATGTATTGTTGTGCTCCCTTTTGAATGTTTACTTACATTCTTAAAATGAACCTGTCACCCCCCGTGCCGGGATGACAGGCTCCCGACCCCCCGCTACAGCCCCCTATACTCACCTGATTCCGCCGGGTCCCCCTTCTGGATCCGGTCGGGTCACGGAGATATCAGCCGCTGCAGCATTTATAGGTTAGGTTCACACATTTTACCTCTGTCTTAATGGACATCCATCATTTTAAGGTCAAGTAACATCCATTATTCTGCAATTATGTACTTGATTTCATATTAACGGATGTCATTAGGCCTCAAAATGCCGGCCGGCCATAAAGACGTCTGTCGAATGGCCAAAAAAGATGATGTGTGAACTTAGCCCATAATCTGCTTTGCTTCCTTCTGTCTAAATTTATACGTCCTTCTGTCAGCTTTACTTCCAGTCTCTTTGTACTTCTTAAAGGCTGACTTTATTTCTAGCCATAACTGTTTCTCTTTCCTTTTGCCAGTGTGTTGTATGTATAAATTAGTTGCTTGTAAGATGTCTTTTTTAAATATATGCTCAGGAAGAATTATATGCATGTTTAGGATTCTGTAATGAATTGCTTTCATTTCGAATTGACGTTAATAAATATTTTACAAAGCTATTGCAAGCTACAGTATAGGGTTCCATACATTACAGTGCTATAGTAACTTATTTCATCTCAAAGTAACATTTCACAACCATTTCTCTTAATTGAATAATTAATGTACAAGAAAACATTTCTCTATAATATAGCACTATGCACCTCAATCATAGCGCAGACAAATTGAAACGGCATGTCAATAAATTAATGTACGCTATTGTTTCAAAGTGGTACGATTGCTCACTCATAATATTGACATGATACAGTAACATAATGTATCGCTGAAGTGTAATAAATGTCTATTTAGTGAACCATACCACTGCACTGTATCTGTATTATATAAATAAAATGTCATTAGTTTAGCTATGTAATTTAACATTACAATGCCTCCTCCTCCATTGCCAGTGGTTTCACATAATGTCCATAAATTCCATTTGCTGTTTCAGTGAGTCTTGTTTAAACTGAAATCTATGATGCAATGTAATACTTAAGTTTGTACTGAACAAATGACACATTTAACGATGGGTCTTTGCATAGTTACATAGTATGGTTGAAAAAAGACACAAGTCCATCAAGTTCAACCAAGGAGGGGATGGATGAAGGATAAATTATATATTCTATGCATTCTAACAAGATGTTTTCCTTACAAATTCAAGGGGGTTTTATTTGGGAGTTTTAATAAAATAAAGTATGTTATTGTATAATTAAAGGTTTTCCAAAATGCTTTGCATGTCAGTGCTCACATTTGTTAACATCTCTTTTTGTAGTAATTCAATGAAAGCTAATTGTTTATACCCAAATGGTGAAAATGTGTCCTGGTCATATGACGATCAGAAACGTGAAAGGCTTATTACAGTGGAATATTTAGAGGTATGCCTTGTAAGAAGCATGCATCTACACTATACGATTTGCATTCTTCGGAGGTCAATAACCAAGATTTCAATCTATTGACTGCAAGTAGACATATTGAGAGATTCTATGTTTAAAAGTTTAAGTTTACTGACAATGTTGTAAAATACTTGGGGAAAGAATACACATGTATTACTTTTCTTTTTTCTTTCTGTGCATGCAATGTGCTAACAAATGCTGTTTTATGTTGCAGTGAAGTGCCAAAGAGGCATGGCCCAGGCAATCCAGAGCTTTGGTTTGCCTGGGCCACGCCTCTTTGGCACTTTTGTGCAGAATAAAACAGCATTTGTTAGCACACTGCAGTCACAGACAGCTAAATGAAAAGTAATACATGTCTATACTTTCCCCAAAAATATAGAACTTTGTCAGAACTTTGGTACTGCATTTGCAGGTCACAGGTTCACTTTAAATATATTCATTTTGAGGCTATACTCTGAAAATATATTATGTTTTCTAAATGACATGGCATTATGTGGTGCTTTCCAGCATACTATTTATACATAACTATTTTTCTCACTATCTAATTACTTGCAGATTTCTCCTGACTTTGTTTCCCTTCCTGACTTTTCTGATGAAGCTATTGTGAGCCAAGTTTCCATGAAAATTATAAATTGTAATGTTCTTGTTTCATCTGTAGGCAATAAAAATAGCCAGTGAGGAATTTTCAGCTCAAAATATTAACATTGAGGTTTATGAAATTGCGGAATAATGACATACATTTACACAACCTGGTATTCTTTTTAAACCTTAAATGTTGTTTCTAGTACCAGGGTGTCAAACTCCCGACTTACCAGCTGTTGCAAAACTACAATTCCCATCATGCCTGGTCATCCTAAGCTTTGGCTGCCCAGGCATGGGAATTGTAGTTTTGCAACAGACGGAGGGCCTGAGTTTGACACCTATGTTCTAGTAGAATTACATTTTTTGTGATACAACATGATAGAGTTTGTAGTTACTGAGTGGTTAAAAAGACCTCATGCACACAATAGAGCCAGGTACACAGTGGCTGTGTGGGGGCAAAGGGAGTCCTGTATCCTCATACTACACAGTTATAAACATGTTGCTTTAACATTTTTCAGTCTTGTATTATGAAAAACCTTGCCTCCATTCACATTGTTAGCAGTGTATATTTACCATATACATAGGTGAAACTTCCAATATATATGGTAATCATATCAATAGATCCCCATTCGGCCTTCATTCAGGTGACATACTCCAGGGTTTACATTGATTCACTGTGTGGAATAGTGCAGCAGGCTACGCTATTTCATGTTGAACCATCCCATTAAACAGGATTGTTGATGGATGCCACTGCATGTTATCCATCAATGGCATCCAATAAATGTGTATGATGGGAGTTTTTTTCTGGTGAATGCATTGAAATGGAAGCATGGGGTCTATTATGGCTTCCAGGGCAACATGCAATTTTTTTTAATACAGAATCCGGCATATAAAGCATATGAAAATACGTTTGCTGGAAGTCTGACCTCTAGTACTCCACTTACTCACAAAAACAGGGGTCATGTATTAACAATCAAAGTTCTGAGGCCACCATTCATTTCTAACAGGTTTAATTGCTATAAACTTGCCTCATACTATGTATATTTATAGTTCATGCATAGCTCTGTATGAACAGCTGACAAAGGACTACTGGGAGAAAGTGGGCACAGTGGTCAAAGAGAACTTGTACTTCATCATTCTCCTTTGCGCACTCATAGACACGGCTTAGTATTGATCGACAGCCCTTTTGGTGTGCACTGAGCAGGGCAAGCCTTCACTATGCATGAGTACAGCTGCTGTGCATCCACATTCAGAGAATCATGGCAGAGGGGTGCTTGCATTGTATAGTCAGCTCTCCTGTGACACTAAAACCTCCATAACCACATAGGGACATTATATTGACTCAATTGTTGCATAAAAAAACAGCAATGTTTCCTTGAAAGCATGCAGAGTTGATAACATGATTAGCTAAAGTTCATATTTGAAATGGTTTAATTAGCTTTATGTAATGTTGCCGCTATTTTGCCGCACCTTACGTAATTTAAAGTAAAAAATGAATAGTTTTGCTGTAATTTTGACGGAATTTCAGCAAAAATAACAATTTTTTTATCACGATTGTGCAGTTTGCTGCAAAATATTGGTAAAATCACTGCAAAAAATTATCGCCGATTTAACACTATAGTCATAGCCTTGATATCCAACTTGCTTGATGAACAGGTGTCTTTTCTTGTGTGAGTGCGCAAAGGAATGGGACTTTTTCTTAAAAAAAAAACAGGTATGCGTTAAGTAAATATAGTGCTGGATCCAAACTAAAATACTGTACCATTATCATTGATACTATGAAAGAACAAAAGCAGAAAAGGTTTCCAAAAATCCAACCAAATCTAAGGGTAAATAACAGCACAAATGTTTAATTCGGGAAGAAGACAGTGTTTTTTAGAATCATTTTTCTGAAACAAACATTTAAACAAATAGGTGGGACCTTGTATTGGTAAAATATTTGGCTATTATAGTATTTAATGGCATCCTAATATAATTATCCTTGCAGTAACTTGATCACAGGAGTCTGGCTGCTGAAGCCCCTAGCAATCAGCTGTAATGTTAAAGGGAGATTCTGGCCATGGCACATTTCCTCTAATCACTTATCTAGTAAAGCTAAATCATTTTCCAATTTACAGACACCTCCAGGAATATTAACCCTATTGCACACTGTTGTAGCAAACAGGTACAACATTAGCAACAACCTCTGATATGTTTCCTTCAGCCGACTGCAAGCAGGCGCAAGTCATGGGGAATCAGGCACAGGAGGATGCCACACCCCCTCCCCAACTTGATGCGGCCTTCTGCCTGCTCATCAGACGAGCGGGTCCGTACTTTGAGAAAAAGGCACAGATTTTTGCTCAGTATGGTTTGCACAAAAATCTTCACCTATTTTTCTACCAAAGTATGCCAGGTGCAAGTTTGATAAATCCCCTTATTATCTTTAAATTATTAGCATATTCAGCCAAACATCCCCAGTAGCAAATCTCTTGTTTATCAATTTTCCATTTTTTTCTGTAATTGAAGTCTCTAGAATATGGCCACAGTTTAAAGCGACTCTGTATCTGCCACAATCTGCCACCTCCTAACCGCTTGTACCTTCGGATAGCTGCTTTTAATGCAAGATCTGTCCTGGGGTCCGTTCGGCAGGTGAAGCAGTTATTGTCCTAAAAAACTACTTTTAAACTTGCAGCCCTGTGTCAAATTAGCGTGTTCTACAATATCTATGCCCTAGACTTGCACAGCCTCTACATCCCTCCTTCCCACCCTCTTCACCATTAGGAATGCCTCTGAGCAGGGTTTCTGCTATTCATCACTTGTCAGAGTACTGCACAGGTGCGTTATTGATCCAGCACCTATGCAGTGTTCAGACAGGTGATGAATCCTGCCTGGGGCATTCCTCATGGTGAAGAGGCTGGGGAGGAGGGATGGAGAGGCAGTGCAAGTCTAGGGTATAGACACTGTAGGCCATGCCAATTTGACACAGCACTGCAAGTTTAAAAGTTGTTTTTTAGGGCAATAACTGCATCACCTGCCAAACGGACCCCAGGACAGATCTTGGATTAAAAGCAGCTATCCTAAGGTAAAAGCGGTTTGTGGGGGGCAGATTGTGGGTACAGAGTTGCTTTAAGGCCGGGTGTACATTCACACGGTGATCCGACAGCGTTTTCCTCTGGTGCAGGAGAAAAGCGCCGGAAGGAAACAGATCTTTGAACTGATCCCATTCATTTCAATGGGGCAGTTTAAAGTGTCCGGCATGTTAATGGTCACACTGGACGTGAGAATGCTGCTTGCAACGTTCTGCCGTCTGGCCTTTGTGTTTATTCTAAATAAAGGATTGGATAGCTGATGACAACTCATGCATTTCTGCCATCAGTTGTCACAAAAGAAGGATGCCAGACTGTCTCATATATGTAAACCTGGACTTATGGCCACATTGAATATAGCATATAGGGTAGCAATGGCCATTAGACATTTTATCTATCAATATGTTGTAAAAGTCCTTCCTTCCTTCCTTCCCTCCCTCCCTCCCAGATGGACAATGTTTTTCTTAAACTCAGTGTATAAAAAGGTATATCCAGTACAAACAAACATTGCCAAGCAAAGTATTGTACATTAAGGTGCATATTCTTAAAAGGTTACAACATTAAATATTTGTCTTGAGTCCATTGCTTTGCACAGTCTTAAACCAGTATGTAATGATTGTAGCTGTATTGACATGCATTGTATAACCTGAACAAAAACATAGAACTAGGGAAGTAGTTCAGGAAACAAGAAACAGCAAGGGAGGTGTTTGTCAATCATACAG
The DNA here is from genome assembly GCF_027789765.1 of Dendropsophus ebraccatus. NCBI lineage: Eukaryota > Metazoa > Chordata > Amphibia > Anura > Hylidae > Dendropsophus > Dendropsophus ebraccatus. Next base: position 97,100,503 of record NC_091455.1, on the reverse strand, counting down.
AACTTATCCAGAGCTAGGTATCTCTGATTCAGAGATTGTTGTCAGAGGCAGCTACACCAGAGATCCCAGACCTTCTCAAATTTAGAGGGACATCTTCTGTGTATTCATTAGGGATGTCCACATAGATTGGTTGGGATGTTGCCTGGCTATCCACCTACATGCAATGGCTTTTTTGTGCAAAGAATAGGGTTTCTGTCATCTCTGTACATGTAGTGAGCTTGGCACCTCCCTTGACTTATAGCCTGTGGCCAAGACAATGCTGATTGTTAGGTTTAGTTATTCATTTTGTAGTAGTATGCTGGTTTGTACATCTGTACCTTTGCTACCCGTCTGTTATTACTCGGACTGTCGACAGTGCATTATTGTGTTTTGTTTGTCTTGTATTGTTCTATGTGTGACTGATTCAGGACAGGGAATGTCTCCAAGTTACCTGCTACCACCTAGAGCAGATAGTAGTAAGTAGGCAGGGACACAGGGGTGGTGCCAACCTAGGGTCACCTGTCCGTGTCTGTCCTACTTGTTGCCTGACAGTCCTAACAGTTTCTCTAAGGAAAATACCCAGATGATGGGTCCACACCTCCTCACTTAAAGCACCTAATAGGCATACAGTAGGACCCATGGGTTCTTATTAAAAATGTTTTTATTTCATTTTCTGAACATTATTATGAGATCAGCCATCTTGTCTGAGCTATTTTTAACATCATTTAGTGATATTTACAGCAAACCACATATATATATGCACAATGAACATATCCAAACTTTCCCATTTGTATAGAAAGGTTTGTAAGCATGCTTTGTGACCTGTGCTAAGATCACTCTACAGAGGAGGCTTAGCTGCTGTAGCTTTATTTATATACTGGTGTCATCTTTCACTATAAGTCATGACACCCTGCTCTGCACTGATGAGGGGCAAAAACCCCCAAATAGCTATCTGCAGATGGGAAATCTTTCCTTTTGGAGAGATTGTTTGGCTTGGCATAAAATCCCCAGTCAATGTTCTAAGGCTCCTTGACTAAGCGAGACTTGACTTGAAGGGACATCTCTTTGCTCAAGAGGTGTGACAACTATTTTGCATATCCTTTCTTCCCAGAATTTTCAGTGGAGCAGCAATGGTCTGTAAGTCTCCACACGTCTTTATGACGAGCTCTCCTTAAGAAGAGTAACTACCCCTTTGACCCACGTCGATAGACCTCTCACTAGCCAGCCAACACCCTGCTCTGCATTGATGAGGGGCAAAAACCCCGAAATAGCTATCTGCAGATGGGAAATCTTTCCTTCTGGAGAGATTATTTGGCTTGGCATAAAATCCCCAATCAATGTTCTAAGGCTCCTTGACTGAGCGAGACTTGACTTGAAGGGACATCTCTTTGCTCAAGAGGTGTCAGAGCTATTTTGCATATCCTTAAGTCATGACAGACAGAACAGGAAGTCTCTGCTTGGTTTTAGTCTTAGTTGTCAGAATAAAAGCAGCAATATTTTGGGATCACAGTATTTTAAATTATATACAGTATAAAAAAAAAATCACCAAAAATTCTCTGATAACACATTCTCTTTGAACAATAGTGTAGAGAGCACATATGCCCCATTTTTTTGGCTTAACCTTTATCACTTTATGCAAAATATGAAAGAGTACTTTGACTGCCAAATGCCAATGGCAGACATTGACAGTCAATTCCTATGGTATGTAAGAAATGTGTTTCAGTCTAAAGAAATAAAACATATATATATGAAAAGAACAACAACATGATCAACTGGTCTACTTTGGTACATTTGTGCCTGTACTTTATCCTCGGTGACACTGTAATCTACTAACGTTCCTTACTCGATTTTTCTCTTTGCAATCTGGAAGAACAGATTCACCAGTGATTGTACTCATTTATAAAGGCATCCAAAACAAAATTGAACCCCAAGGCTGATAAACTATAAAGATGCTGATCAGATCTGAGCTGAATTGACGATGCTTTGGGGCTTTCTCTGCTAAAGATGGCTACAGAAGACTGATGGCTTTATAAACACAATTACAAACACCAGAGCTTCATCGAATGAATAGAAAATCATAAAATATGGTGCGTGTCCTTTATTAAGTATAGAATGGTATTTTGTGAAGATTTACTAAATTTCTTTAATACATTTTCTGTCACATTATTTTTTCCTTTGGAAAACCTCATCAGACATTAGGTAATAAAGAACTGTATGATATAATTTTCTATAATGATGTTAGTAACGAAATAGATTTTATGGACTGAACTCTGGCATCCATAACATCGACATAGAAAGGTTAATTTTCTGCTGTTCTCAAACATGTATCTACTAAGTAGATAATATAAGACTATGAGACACACACCTGGTATAAAGAAGAAAGAATATTCCATACCAATCAAAATGTTATAAGGCACTGGAAGGGGCAATGTCACTTTAGTGTTTCAGGGTTAAGGTGCGGTTAATAGTCATATCAGGTTAGCTTAGTGTCATTATCTTTTCACTAATGAAACAAACTGCAATGGTGCATGTAGTTGTAGACCGGTTGAATCTGAATGTAATATGACTGCATTTCTGAGTCTATAATGCTTGTGAGAAATTAAAGCGACTCTGGACTTAGGAATGCCACTGAAACATTTTCTCCATACTGAACATTGCACAGGTGCATAACGATCCAGCCCATGCGCCGGGCTGCCACAGGTGGGGAATAGGAGGCAATATGCCTGGAGCATTCCTAATGATGAGGAGGTTGTGCAAAGTTAGGGAACAGATACTCCTGTTTGGCACGGGCTTCAAGTTTAAAAGTATTTTTTTGGGACAATAACTGCATCACCTGCCGAACGGACCCCAGGACAGATCTTGGATTAAAAGCAGCTATCCGAAGGTAAAAGTGGTTTTGGGGGGGTCAGATTGTGGGTACAGAGTCGCTTTAACCCCTTCGTGCTGCAGCTAGTTTGGGCCTTAATGACCAGGCTAATTTTTCAAAATCTGACCTGTCTCACTTTATGCTCTTATAGCTCAGTGATGCTTTAATGTATGCTAGCGATTCTGAGACTGTTTTTTCGTCACATATGGCACTTTATGTTAGTGGCAAAATTTGGTAACTACTTTGTGTGTTTTTTGTGAAAAACATCAAAATATCATGACAAATTTAAAAAATTAGCATTTTATGAACTTTAAAATTCTCTGCTTCTAAAAAAAGAACGTCGTAGCACATAAATTAGTTACTAAGTCACATTACCAATATGTCTTCTTTATCCCCTTAAGGACAGAGCCTGAAATGGCCTTAATGACAGAGACAAATTTTATGAATATGACCAGTGTCACTTTATTCATTAATAACTTCGGGATGCTTTTACCTATCCGGCTGATTCTGAGATTGTTTTCTCGTGACATATTGTACTTTACATTTCTGGTAAATTGGAGTCGATAATCATAACAAATCTTTATGAAAAAAACCCAAATAATGTGAAAAAATGTGAAAAACTGCATTTTTCCAACTTTGAAACTTTTTTGCGTATACAGAAAGTGGTTATACCACATAAATTATATATTAAATAGCATTAGCAACATGTCTACTTTATGTTGGCGGCATTTATTAAACGATCTTTAATTTTTTTTAGACAATAGGAAGCTTAAAACATTAGCAGCAAATTTCCAAATTTTCAGTAAAATTTCAAAATCAGATATTTTTAGGGACCTGTTCAGGTTCAAAGTGTATTTGAGGGGCCTGTATGTTAGAAAGCCCCACAAAGCACCCCATTTCAGAAACTGCACCCCCCACACTCTGCAAAAGCATATCCAGAAAGTGTTTTAACCCTTTAGGGGAGTCACAGAAATAAAAGCTAAGTGTGTAAGAAATTTGAAAATTTTAATTTTCTGTGCAGAGATTTTATTGTAATCCAATATTTTTCATAATTATAAACCTATTACCAGAGAAATGCACCCTAATAATTATTGCCCCGTTTCTGCAGTTTACAGAAATACCCCATATGTGGCCCTATTGCGCTATTTGACGCAACCACAAGCCTCAGATACAAAGGAGCGCCTAGTGAATTTCAACGCCTCCGTTATATTTGGTCATTTCTGACTGTACCACTTCAGGTTGGCAGAGGCTCTGGGGTGCCAAAACCTAAAAAACACCCCTAAAGGGACACCATTTAGAAAACTAGACCCCTCAAGGAATGTAACAAGGGGTGCGGTGAGCATTTGGACCCCACAGGTGCTTCACAGATTTTCCGAACAATATGGCGTGAAAAAAGAAAAATTTATTTTTTACACTAAACCGTTGTTCTAGCCTTCAATTTTTCATTTTCTTAAAGGGATAAGAGGAAAAAAAAGACACAAAATGTGTAGCGCAGTTTCTCCCGAGTACGGAAATACCCCACATGTGGCGATAAAGTGCCAAGGGGGCGCAGGACGAGCCTCCAAAGGGAAGGAGCACCAATTGGCTTTTGGAAGCTGAATTTCACTGGAAAGGATTTCAAGGGCCATGTCGCATTTACAGAGCCCTCGTGCTGCCAAGACACTGGAAACCCCCCACAAGTGATTCCATTCTGGAAACTACACCCCTCAAGGAATCTAACAAGGGGTTCAGTGAGCATATGGACCCCACTGGTGACGGGCACAAATGTGGAACAATGTGACGTGAAAGGGAAAAATTTCATTTTTTCACTTTCATGGCACAAATGTGGCCGTCATCAAGGGGTTCATATCCTCACTGCACCCCTTGTTAGATTCCCTGAGGGGTGTAGTTTCCAGAATGGGGTCACTTGTGGGGGGTTTCCAGTGTTTTGGCAGCACGAGGGCTCTGTAAATGCGACATGGCGTTCATCATCCATTCTAGCCAAATCCAACCTCCAAAATCCAAATGGCGCTCCTTCCCTTCGGAGGCTTGCCCTGCGCCCACATGGCGCTTTATGTCCACATGTGGGGTATTTACGGACTCGGGGGAAATTGCTCTACACATATTGTGTGTTTTTTTCTCTTTTAACCCCTTGTGAAAATGATAAATTCAAGGCTAAACCAACATTATAGTGTAAAAAATGTAATATTTCATTTTCACGCCACATTGTTCCACATTTGTGTCCGTCACCAGTGGGGTCCATATGCTCACTACACCCCTTGTTACATTCCTTGAGGGGTGCAGTTTCCATAATGGGGTCACTTGTGGGGGGTTTCAACTGTCTTGGCAACACAGAGGCCTTTTGAATGCAACATGGCCCCTCAAAATCCATTCCATCCAAATCCAGCCTTCAAAAACGAAATGGCGCTCCTTCCCTTCGGAGGCTTGCCCTGCGCCCACATGGCGCTTTATGTCCACATGTGGGGTATTTACGGACTCGGGGGAAATTGCTCTACACATATTGTGTGTTTTTTTCTCTTTTAACCCCTTGTGAAAATGATAAATTCAAGGCTAAACCAACATTATAGTGTAAAAAATGTAATATTTCATTTTCACGCCACATTGTTCCACATTTGTGCCCGTCACCAGTGGGGTCCATATGCTCACTACACCCCTTGTTACATTCCTTGAGGGGTGCAGTTTCCATAATGGGGTCACTTGTGGGGGGTTTCAACTGTCTTGGCAACACAGAGGCCTTTTGAATGCAACATGGCCCCTCAAAATCCATTCCATCCAAATCCAGCCTTCAAAAACCAAATGGCGCTCCTTCCCTTCGGAGGCTTACCCTGCGCCCACATGGCGCTTTATGTCCACATGTGGGGTATTTCCGTACTCAGGGGAAATTGCTCTACACATTTAGTGTTTTTTTTTATCTTTTAGCCCCTTGTGAAAATGAAAAAATCATGACAAGATTAATGATTTAGAGTAAAAATTTTACAAAAATTACACTAAATGTTGGTCTAGCCTTGATTTTTTCCATTTCCACAAGGGGTTAAAAAAGAAAATGAACACAAAACGTGTAGGGTAGTTTCCCCTGAGTACGAAAATACCCCACATGTGGGCATAATGTGCCATATGGGCACAGGGCAAGCCACCAAAGGGACAGAGCGCCATTTAGAGGCTGGAATGGAGGATGGAGGCCATGTCGCAATTACAAAGCTCCTGTGCTGCCAGGTCAGTAGAAACCCCCGACAAGTGACCTCATTCTGGAAACTACACCCCATAAGGAATCTAACAAGGGGTGCAGTGAGCATATGGACCCCACTGGTGACAGGCACTTACGTAAAACATGTGCCGAGAAAATAAAAAATACCATTTTTTTCATTTTCACGTCCCAAATGTGGCCGTCACCAGGGGGCCATATCCCCGCTGCCCCCCTTGTTAGATTCCTTATGGGGTGTAGTTTCCAGAATGGGGTCACTTGTGGGGGGTTTCTACTGTCCTGGCAGCACAGAGGCTTTGTAATTGCATCATGGCATCCTCTAATGGGAATGGCGGCCATACCTATTTAGCTGGGGAAAAGGGACAATTCTAATTTATTTGGGGGTATTAGGCAAATTATTAGTTTATAAGGTTGGAAATGACAGGTGTCCATCAAATTCAACCTGTGTTGATCTAGAGGAAGGCAAAAACCCTCGTAAGGCAGACGACAGTAGCCTCATCACAGGGGAAAAATTCCTCCCCGACTCCATAATGGCGATCAGAATAATCCCTGGACCAACGTGACCCCTGAAATAGGAATAAGGGACAGAATTTAGATAATGTAGAACTCCAGTGACGTGTGGTGCGCCTTGGAGCGATCCGGTATGCAGAGGCCGGGGGATCAGGACAGGTGGCACACTGGTAAATGTTGTCCTTCCTGATCCCCCTGTTACCCCACACTCTGCACTTCTTCTGGGGTCTCCCTTTCTCCAGTGTGGGGGACGTCACCTGGAAAATGTTGTCCTGGTGCGATACGGGGTCCCACATATTCAGAAGCGCTGGGTCCGCTCCATGGCTGCTAAATATTAGGGCGCTATTACTACTTCTGATATGTTCGGATCGTGCCGCAAGCTACAGGGCAGCGAGGGACCGGAAGAGGGGGTGCTGGTATAAAAGTTATCCCCGTACAGGTGGTGGTGACCTTTATCCAGCAGTGGGAAGATCAGTTCCCGGACGATCTTTCCACTTGTTCCGAGGATGGGGGGGGGGGGGGGAGGGGGGCATCTGGGGCTGGATTCGGGTGTCCCTTCATACACTCTAAGGGTATGTGCACACTGCGGAATCGCGACAGATAACCCTTCGTGCATTCCACAGTTGGCACCTGCCGGCGGAGTGATGCAGGCGCGCGTCTCCGTCCGTGTCATAGACTCCATTCTATGCACGGGCGGATTCCGCTCTCCGTCCAACGTGTTCATTCTTTGGACGGACGACGGAATCCGCCCATGCATAACATGGAGTCTTTGACACGGGTGGAGACGCGCGCCCGCATCAGTCCGCCGGCGGGTGCCAGCTGCGGAATGCACAAAGGGTTATCCTTCGCCATTCCGCAGTGTGCACGTACCCCAAATCTGTAAGTGTACCCTGAGGTACTCTCACAGAGTTAGTAGAATTTCACTCCATACCGCCATCTCTTATTGGGACGGTACTGGCGGAAAAGACGTGTCTGGGGGGCAGCGTACGCTACGCTACCCCCAGACACGTCACTGGATGATGAGGATGAATGGAGGAAAGAAAGATCCCCCCATTCATCCTCACTGGCTGTTTCGGTGTCGGAGGCAACAATAGCGTATGCGTCCGATACCGAAAACACCCTGGGGGCCATCTTTATATGGGGACTAGTATATGGGGTATGTAGTGGTGTAGTGTCAAACTTTATTCAATGTAATGTAGTGTTTTTTACGTGTTTTTTTTACAGTAAGTATAAAAAAAAACCTACGCCAACAAAGGCGTTGCTGATAAATGCCGCACTTATGCGCGACACTTATAAGCAGACCGTGGCAGTAGAATACAGAAAAAAAACACCCTACGCCAAAAAGGAGGAGTTGCTGATTAGCAGCGCACTTTCGTGCGATGCTGATCAACACTCAGCGGCGATAGGGTGCAGAAAATAGAAAAAAAATAATTGGAAAAAAAAAAAAAAACTTTTTCTATATTCTGAATATCCCTGTAGCTGCTGATAAGTGTATTACACATATCAGCCGCTAGGGGGCAGCAGAGCGCAAAATCCGGAAATTGACGAGGCTGGAGCCGAAAATAGCCGAGAGAAGACGACGGGGACCGCCGGAAAGACCCGAAGACCGAACGTAATGACGGAGGACGCCGCGAACCCGGAAGACGCCGATCAGGAGCCCGGGACAGGTGAGTAATGTACAAATACCTGCTCAGGACCCCTCCGCTACCTAGCTGAGGGGTCCAGGGCAGGTATTTATTATTTTGTGGGACTCTGATCGCCGTGCCACCGGCCCGATCGCCGTGAACGGCCGGCCGGCCGTTCACGGCGATCGGGCCGGTGGCACGGCGATCAACATTACTTTTTACAGTAATGGCGGTCGGCGCCGTCCTCGGACAGCACCGACCGCCATTTTTTTCCGGGTCATCGGGTCACCGATGACCCGGAAAGGTTCCGATCGCCACTATTGGCTGATCTGAATTGATTAGCCAATAGCGGCGATCGTAAGCACGGGGGGTGTTAACCACCCCCCGTGCCGTGAAGCTATGATGGCCTGCTATGAACACGCAGTGATCGGGGAAACATCGGGCGTAAATTTACGCCCTGATGCGCTAAGTACCAGGGCGCGAGGGCGTAAGTTTACGCCCGATGTCGTTAAGGGGTTATTTTGGCATAATTTGGTAAACATATTTTACTTTTTTAGGGTGTTATGGGGCTTAGAAATTTGTCAGCAAATTATCACATTTTCGTGAAAGTTTCCAAAACTGATTTTTTTAGGGACCAGTTCTTTTTTTAAATGGATTTAGAAGTCTGGTATCCTGAAAAACCCATAAGTGACCCCATTTTGGAAACAACACACCTTAAAGAATTAATCTAGGGGTATAATGAGCATTTTGACCCTACAGGGGCTTGAGGAAAGTATTCACAATTAGGCCGTAAAAAATGGAAAATTAAAATTTTACAATAATATATACGTTTAGATTAAAGTTTCTCATTTTCAAAAGGAACATGAGAGAAAAAGCAGCCCAAAATTTGTAACGCAGGTTCTCTTAAATACAACGGTACCCCATATGTGGGCGTAAACCACTGTATGGGAAAACAGCGGGGTTTAGATGGGAAGGAGCGCCAATTAGCTTTTCCAATGCAGATTTTGCTGAAGAAATTTCTGAGCGCCAGGTGCGTTTGTAGTGTCAGCAGAAAGAAATCCCCCATAAGTCACCCCATTTTGGAAAGTACACCCCTCAAAGAATTCATCTTGGGGTGTGGTGACCATTTTGACCCCACATGTATTACAGGAAAGTATTCAAAATTAGACAGTAAAAATGAAAAACTCGAATTCTTCCAATAATATGTTCGTTTAGTTTAAAATTTCTCAATTTCACGAGGAATAAGAGAAAAAAAAGTACCACAAAATTTGTAATGCAGGTTCTCCTGAGTACAACGATACACCATATGTGGGCATAAACCACTGTATGGGCACACAGGAGGGCTGAGAAGGGAAGGAGCACCAATTAGCTTTTTCAATGCAAATTTTGCTGCAGAAGTTTCCGAGCGCCAGGTGCGTTTGCAGCACCCCTGTAGTGCCAGCGGAGTAAAATCTCGCCATAAGTCACTAAATTTTTGAAAGTACACCCCTCAAAGAATTCATCTTGGGGTGTGGTGAGCATTTTGACCCCACAGGTATTAGAGGAAAGTATTCAAAAGTAGACAGTAAAAATGAAAAACTCAAATTTTTCCAATATTATGTTCTTTTAGTTTGAAATTTCTCAATTTCACGAGGAACAGGAGAGAAAATTCACCAAAATCTGTAACTCAGGTTCTCCTGAGTAGAACGGTACCCCATATGTGGGCATAAACCACTGTATGGGCACACAGAAGGGCTCAGAAGGGAAGGAGCGCCAATTAGCATTTTCAGTGCAGATTTTTCTGAAGAAGTTTCTGAGCGCCAGGTGCATTTGCAGTGCCCCTGTAGTGCCAGCAGAATAGAATCCCCCCAAAAGCCCCCCCCCCCCCGTTTTGGAAATTACACCCCTCAAAGAATTCATCTTGGGGTGTGGTGACCATTTTGACCCCACAGGTATTAGAGGAAAGTATTTAAAATTGGCCAGTAAAAATGAAAAACTCGAATTTTTCCAATAATATGTGGGTTTAGTTTGAAATTTCTCAATTTCACGAGAAAGAGGAGAGAAAACGTACCCCAAAATCTGTAACGCAGGTTCTCCTGAGTAAAACGATACACCATATGTGGGCATAAACCACTGTATGGGCACACAGCAGGGCTCAGAAGGGAAGGAGCGCCAATTTACTGGAGCAAAACCCCAGCTAGTAATAGTTATTAGAATAGCGCAGTTACTAAAATAAAATTTAAAAAAAATGAGATTACAGGTAATGTGGGGTGGTTATGGGCAGTCTGGGGTGGTTCCGGGTAATCTGGAGGTGGTTACAGGTAATCTGGGGTGGATACGAACAACATAGGGTGGTCACAGGCAACCTGCTGTGGTTACGGCAACCTGGGGTGGTTACAGGCAACATGGGGTGGTTACAGGCAACGTGGGGTGGTTACGGGCAATGTGCTGTGGTTACACACAATCTGGGGTGGTTACGGGCAATGTGGGGTGGTTACGGGCAACGTGGGGTGGTTACGGGCAACGTGCTGTGGTTACAGACAATCTGGGGTGGTTACGGGCAACGTGGGGTGGTTACGGATAAACTGAAGTGCTTATAGGTAATCTGGGGTGAGTACCTGTAATCTGGCGTGGTTACCGCAATCTGGAGGGGGTCTTTGGCAATTTGGGGTGGTCAGAGGCAACGTGTGGTGGTCAGAGGCAACCTGTGGTAGTCAGAGGCAACCTGCGGTAGTCAGAGGCAACCTGTGGTGGTCAGAGGCAATGTGCGGTGGTCAGAGGCAATGTGGCGTGGTCAGAGGCAATGTGCGGTGGTCAGAGGCAACGTGCGGTGGTCAAAGGGAAACCTGCGGTGGTCAGAGGCAAAGTGGCGTGGTCAGAGGCAAAGTGGCGTGGTCAGAGGCAATGTGCGGTGGTCAGAGGCAACGTGTGGTGGTCAGAGGCAACCTGCGGTAGTCAGAGGCAACCTGCGGTGGTCAGAGGCAACGTGGCGTGGTCAGAGGCAACGTGGCGTTGTCAGAGGCAATGTGCGGTGGTCAGAGGCAACGTGCGGTGGTCAGAGGCAATGTGCGGTGGTCAGAGGCAACCTGCGGTAGTCAGAGGCAACCTTCGGCGGTCAGAGGCAACGTGGCGTGGTCAGAGGCAAGGTGCGGTGGTCAGAGGCAACGTGTGGCGTGATTACGGGCAATCTGGGGGGGGTTACAGACAATCTGGGATTGTTACTGATAAACTGAAGGGCTTATAGGTAATCTGGGGTGGGTACATGTAATTTGGGGTGGTTACGGGCAATCTGGGGTGATTACAGACAATCTGGAGGGGGTCACTGGCAATTTGGGGTGGTTACGTTCAACGTGCGGTGGTTATGGGCAACGTGCGGTTGTTATGGGCAACGTGCGGTTGTTATGGGCAATGTGCGGTGGTTATGGGCAATGTGCGGTGGTTACGGGCAACGTGCGGTTGTTTTGGGCAATGTGCGGTGGTTATGGGCAACCTGGGGCCGTTATGGGCAACGTGCAGTGGTTACGGGTAATTTGGGAGTAAACTGCAATTATTACTATAATAAAAAGTGTGTTATATTTTTTTGTATGTTTTTCACTTTTTGTACTTTACACATTCATTTTCACTGTATTACTATGATTACTGTGATATTTTCTATCACAGTAATCATAGTTCAGTGACAGAGACCAAATTGGTCTCTGTCACTTTAAATTTTCAGAGTTGGCTGGTTCTGGAGCGCATGCGCACTTCAGAACCAGCCTGGACGTCGAGGAGGAAGGACCTCCCTGAATCAGGTAAAGTATAAGGGGTAGGGGGTGACTAGGGGACGGGGGGTGACTGGGGGGGTGGGGGGCAACTTGGGGGGGACGGACACATCACTTTTTATTTCCTGTCACCAATCATTTATGGTAACGGGATAAAAAGTGCCGGCAGCACATGGTACAAGCTATCAGGGGTCCCCGATCACTGTCCCATGCTTTCTGCTACCTCCAGTGGCGGAGAGCATGGGGCTTTCATTCATTTTTACTTTTCCATCGCTGTGAACAGACATAGTCCGTTCACAGCGATAGCGGCGGCCATCTTGGAAATGATGGCCACCGGGGGAGGGGGGGTTAGTTACCGGGGCACTAGGGAGGACTGATCTGAGGTCTGGGACACACTTATTTCATCTCCTTTCACGGCGGGGGGGAGATTGAAGGTAGCGGCGGCGCCGGCAAGGGCCGTTACCGACGGCCGCCGCTATATTGTTAATAACGGCGATCGTTGGTATGAGGGGCGGCCGGGACGGACCCCACACACTGCCCCAACCCCTCAGCTACCTCCGGTATTTGGGGGGATGGGGTAGGGGCCTTCCCAGCCCCGCTATCTTATTCTCTGCTATCGCCGTAAAAAGCTCATGGCAGCAGAATAAGCCCCTTAGTGACCGCCGTAAAAAGCCGTATCGGCCCTATCGGCTTAAACTACTCTTTTTGTGTTATTTTTTTATGGTTTTGAGAACAGTATTTATGATAACACTCTGCATGACAGTACAGGATTTCCATGAATACACAACTTTGCAGCATGCACATAACACACACACAGCTCTGCTACATAAACATGCACACGGCTGTGCTACATCAACATACACACATTTATCAAACATGGTGTAAAGTGAAACTGGCTCAGTTGCCCCTAGCAACCAATCAGATTCCACCTTTCATTTTCCAAAGAGTGTGTGAGGAATTAAAAGTGGAATCTGATTGGTTGCTAGGGGCAACTGAGTCAGTTTCACTTTACACCATGCTTGATAAATATCCCCCATAGAGCCCTGCAACATCAGCCTACGTACATATGTGCCTTTTCTACATACAGTACATACACACAGCTCTGCTACATGTACATACATACACAGCTTTGCTACATGAGCATACACATACAGCACTGCTATACACACTCACATCTCTTCAACATCAGCATACACACAGCTTTGCTACATATATATATATATTCACACATACACACAGCACAGTTTTGCTACATAAGTATATGGACTCTAGTTTAAAAAGTTACAGTCCTACGTTCAGACTAAGGCCGTTTTCACCCAAAACGGAATTGCAGCAGATTTCATGCTTGCAAGTTCCCATCAAAAACCGCTGCCATTCCCGACACCGTCAGTTATAAAAGGTTTACAAATTTGCAGCAGAATTTTCATCGAACATATACATTTGATAGTCTGATTCACATTTGTCTGTGCTGGGTGTCTACTAATATATATAGAATATTTTACATTTCTGACCCTGCATTTCTGTTCTTTCACAGTGTTATGACTGCATTGGTAGGGACCTTGGCGTGGTCCTCGGTTTATAAGATACCAGAGAGACTGTGTTTTTGGCAATGAATTGTGTTTGTTCTGTGTTTTTTTTTTGCGTCTGTCTTAACTCAGTGGGAACAATATCCTACTTCTGCTTTGCTTTGATTTACCTGCCACATCAGAGTCTGGTCTGCTGAGTTTCCTCTGGCCACTTTATGGCTAACTATATTTTGCTCTAGTGATTGACAGCTTGTTTCTCCAATCATATCCTGGACCTGATCCCTGGTCTCCTCTTTAGGGCATCAGTGCCTGTCATACCTTTCTAGCTATTTGACTAGGTTCCTGTCAGGACTGGCAGGCGTAGACAAGACAAAAGACAGTGGGCCCTATATCTGAACCCACCCACTGTCACCTGCCTACTTGCCTCAGTCGACCCTAAACGGTCGCGGACAACCACAGAGTCGGTCCCTACACTGCGTAGGTGAATACACAAAACGTAGACAGACAAACAAAACACAATGGAGGATAGTCAACTAGCAGGGTCAAAACCAAACAGACAACGCAGTACAAAATCAGAAGGAGAGCGGATAGTCAAATGTCAAGCAAGAGGTCAGAACACGGGCAGAGCAATAGCAAGGGGATTAGGACAGGGAACGCTGGGAAAGGAGCAGGGGAGCTGGGACTAGTAACAACTAATAACCAGCAGGGAACAGAGGATCTGACTGCTTTTTATCCAGGAAAAAAGACCAGGTCCAGCATCTGATTGGATCAGCCCAGATCCCAGCATCAAGCTCAGCTGAACAGACCTAGCAGTGCAGTAACCCCTACACTGCCAGAAGTCTGACAGGCCAGGCAGGAGTGGTTGAGAAGTGAAACACAATTCAGACACAAAACCAGTGCAACAGCAGACATAAACTCAGCGCTTCCTTGGCCGCCCGACATGGACTGAGGAGCGCAAAGTCACATTCCTAACAGTACCCCCCCTCTTATGAAGGGCCTCAGGACCCTCACCTAAAGGACCCGGCCTGGAAGGGTTACGCATGTGGTATTGTCTAACCAGACGAGGTGCATGCATGTCTTTGCTCGCCACCCAAGTCCGTTCTTCCGGACCAAATCCCTTCCAGTGTACAAGATATTGTAGAGAACTCCGGACCCAACGAGAATCCAGAATTCTCTCCACCTCGTACTCCAGTTCACCTTGGATGACCAAGGGAGCAGGGGAAGTAGACGGCAACACAGGGTTAACATATTTCTTTAACAGCGATTTATGAAAGACATCATGTATTTTCCAACTCTTAGGTAATTGTAACTGATAAGACACAGGGTTAATGATTTTCATAATTACATAAGGACCAATGTATTTTGGAGAAAGTTTACCAGACGGGGCTTTTAACCTTAAGTTTTTAGTAGAGAGCCATACCTTATCCCCCACCATATATTCTGGGCCAGGTATACGTTTTTTATCAGATTGTTTTTTAAAACGTTCTTGGGCTTTAACCAGGTTCTGAAGAGCCTGGGCCCAAACTGTGCACAGTTTATTGTAGATTTTTTCAGCAGAAGGGTTAACAGATTCGGCAGCATGTACTGAAGAACATCTCGGATTAAACCCAAAATTACAAAAGAATGGCGACATCTTGAGGGATTGACTTTCTCGGTTATTAAGTGCAAACTCAGCTAGAGGCAAGTACTCTTTCCACTTGTCTTGTGACCCTGCAACAAAACATCTTAAAAATTGTTCCAGTGATTGGTTGACCCTCTCGGTTTGACCATTGGATTGCGGATGAAAGGCGGAGGAAAAAGACAAAGTTATACCTAAGCGACCACAGAATTCCTTCCAGAATTTCGATACGAATTGTACGCCCCTATCGGATACAATATTTTCAGGGACCCCATGCAGACGCAAGATATGGTTAATAAACAAGGAAGCTAGGGTACGAGCGTTAGGGAGTTTACTAAGAGGAATGAGGTGACACATCTTGGAAAATCTGTCAATGACGACCCAAATCACCGTTTTCCCCCTGGAAGGGGGCAAATCGGTGATGAAATCCATAGAGACATGAGTCCAAGGTCTCGCAGGCAGTGGTAAGGGTTGGAGCAGACCCTCGGGGAGTCTGCGAGGTACCTTATACCTGGCACAGGTCTCGCAGGCTTCTACAAACAACTTAGTATCCTGAGCCCACGAGGGCCACCAATAATGTCGTGACAACAGATACTGAGTGCCAGCTATGCCCGGATGACCTGCCAACACTGAGCAATGTGTCTCCTCCAGTACTCTTAAACGAAGGTTAGGAGGAACAAAGAGCTTATTCTCAGGGGTGTTCTTAGGGGCCAGGGACTGAGACTCTACCACTTGGGCAGCAAGATCGGGCTGTAGAATGGCTACCACAACCCCGGGAGCTAAAATAGTCTCTGATTCCCCACTAGGGACATTGCTGGTCTCAAAGCTACGGGACAAGGCGTCAGCTCTTACGTTTTTGGAACCAGGTCTGAAAGTTATTTCAAAATCAAAACGTGTGAAGAAGAGAGCCCATCTAGCCTGGCGAGGAGTAAGACGCTTAGCCTTGTCTAGATACATCAGATTTTTGTGATCAGTTAGGACCTTGATTTTGTGCTTAGCCCCCTCTAGAAAATGTCTCCATTCATCAAATGCCCATTTTATGGCAAGGAGCTCCCGGTTGCCTATGTCGTAGTTGCATTCAGTTTTGGAGAATTTCCTAGAGAAGTAAGCAATAGGTCTGAGATTGGTGAGTGTCTCTGGACCCTGTGAAAGAACAGCTCCCACCCCCACCTCCGAGGCATCCACTTCAATCACAAAAGGTTTTTCGAAGTCAGGTTGAGTCAAGACCGGAGCCACCGAAAAACATCTTTTAAGCTTGTCAAATGCCTGAACGGCTTCAGGAGTCCAGTGTACCAAATCAGCCCCTTTCCTAGTTAGATCAGTTAGGGGTTTAGCAATTACAGAAAAACCCTTGATAAATTTTCTATAATAGTTAGCAAACCCCAAGAATCTCTGTAATGCTTTAAGACAATTAGGGCGCTCCCATTTTTCAATAGCTGACACTTTTAGAGGGTCCATACAAAAAGAATTGGGTGTGATTCTGTACCCCAAAAATGAAACCTCCTGAACGCCGAACAGGCACTTTGACAATTTTGCAAATAAATGATTTAGTCTTAAAAGTTCCATAACCTTACGGACATGACAAATGTGTGAGGACCAGTCAGGAGAGAAAATCAATATGTCATCCAAATACACCACTACAAATCGTCCTAGGTATTCACGAAATACATCATTTACCAGGTGTTGAAAGACCGCGGGCGCATTGCATAATCCGAAGGGCATAACAAGGTACTCGAAGTGCCCCTCGGGAGTATTAAAAGCGGTCTTCCACTCATCACCCTCTCTTATCCTGATCAGATTGTAGGCCCCTCGCAGGTCAATTTTGGAGAACCACTTAGCCCCAACAATCTGATTAAACAAATCAGGAATAAGAGGAAGAGGGTGCTGGTTTTTCACTGTAATTTTATTTAGCTCACGATAGTCAATACAGGGGCGCAGGCCCCCATCTTTTTTCCCCACAAAGAAAAATCCCGCACCCATAGGAGAAGAAGAAGGGCGAATGTGGCCTTTACGTAAACTATCTTTGATGTATTCACGCATTGCCTCTCTCTCAGGCCTAGACAAATTAAAAATTCTTCCCCTCGGATACCTGGACCCTGGAACCAAATCAACAGCACAATCATATGGGCGATGTGGCGGTAAGACATCTACTGCTTTTTCATCAAACACATAAGCAAAATCTGACAAAAACTCAGGGATCTCTCCTTCAACCGGAGAACAATCTGCAACATTCAGCGCAACACAATGCGAAGCACAGTTAGATCCCCATTTGACCAATTCCCTGGTGGACCAATCAAATGTTGGGTTGTGTTGTGCCAACCAAGGTAACCCCAGAATAATGTCTGAAGACAAATTATCCATAACTAAAAATTCCAATGACTCGAAGTGAATAGAACCCACCCTTACATCAAGAGAGGGAGTTATATATTTCACCTTACCCTGAGCCAATGGGGTAAAATCCACTCCAGTAATACTCAGCGGGCACTTAAGCTGAAGCGGACATACCCCCAGAGAGGACCAGAACCCAGAATTAATAAAATTAGCAGATGCCCCAGAATCCACATGGGCAAACCCAGAAATACATTTTTCACCTAAAAATAGTGAAATGGGCACCATTAATTTATTTTTCATATCGAGCGGTACCTGTGCGCCTGAATGACCCCCTCGACAATCATTCAGGCGCTGGAGTTTTCCCGCGGTGATCCAGGTCTGGATGTACATTCCTGTACACGATGTCCGGCCTTGCCACAGTATAGGCACAGATTGTGCTGTAGTCGATAGGCCCGTCGGGTCTTAGCATCTGTCGCTCCAATTTGCATAGGTTCTTCTTGAGATAGTGACAGGGGAGAAGAAGACTTAGAGAAGGAAGCAACAGATGATGGGGCTTTGAACGAGTCAGAGGTTCCCTTTTCCCTGCGTCTGTCCCGCATACGTCTATCAACCCTTATAGCTAAGGTCATGGTTTCCTCCAAGGTCTCTGGAGGGGGGTAGGCCACTAGCAAATCCTTCAACTGGTCCGCAAGACCCAGCCGAAACTGATACCGCAAGGCAGAATCATTCCAGGTGGACGGGATACACCACTGCCGGAACTCTGCGCAGTAGTCTTCTACTGGTCTCTTACCCTGACGTAAGGAGGTCAGTTGGCGTTCGGCCACCGCAGTCCGGTCAGGGTCATCATACAACAGCCCTAGGGCTGAAAAAAAATAATCAACTGAAGTCAACTCAATTGCATTGGGAGGTAAGGAGAATGCCCATTCCTGCGGTGGGCCTTGCAGAAGGGACATGATAATTCCCACTTTTTGGCTCTCATCCCCAGAAGAGCGAGGACGGAGCCGAAAAAATAGTCTACACCCCTCTCTGAAGGATCGGAAATCCTTCCTATCTCCCTTGAATTTTTCAGGGAGCTGAACAGGTGGTTCTGGAGGTGTGGGGGTTGTCATGGTCACCTGACGGGGTGTAGCCTCTTGTTCTTGGACCCGCTCAGCAAGTCCCTGAACCAAAGTGTTCAGGTTTTGCATCTGTTCCATCAGCGCTTTCATTGGATCCATGGGAAAAAAAAATCCCAAATGGTAAGGCTGGTTATTCTGTCAGGACTGGCAGGCGTAGACAAGACAAAAGACAGTGGGCCCTAGATCTGAACCCACCCACTGTCACCTGCCTACTTGCCTCAGTCGACCCTAAACGGTCGCGGACAACAACGGAGTCGGTCCCTACACTGCGTAGGTGAATACACAAAACGTAGACAGACAAACAAAACACAATGGAGGATAGTCAACTAGCAGGGTCAAAACCAAACAGACAACGCAGAACAAAATCAGAAGGAGAGCGGATAGTCAAATGTCAAGCAAGAGGTCAGAACACGGGCAGAGCAATAGCAAGGGGATTAGGACAGGGAACGCTGGGAAAGGAGCAGGGGAGCTGGGACTAGTAACAACTAATAACCAGCAGGGAACAGAGGATCTGACTGCTTTTTATCCAGGAAAAAAGACCAGGTCCAGCATCTGATTGGATCAGCCCAGATCCCAGCATCAAGCTCAGCTGAACAGACCTAGCAGTGCAGTAACCCCTACACTGCCAGAAGTCTGACAGGCCAGGCAGGAGTGGTTGAGAAGTGAAACACAATTCAGACACAAAACCAGTGCAACAGCAGACATAAACTCAGCGCTTCCTTGGCCGCCCGACATGGACTGAGGAGCGCAAAGTCACATTCCTAACAGTTCCCTGGTTTTCCCTGTTTTATCTCTGTGTTTTTCCTTGGTTTTGTCTGACCCTTGCTTTCTGTACCTGACTTCCCTAGTTATATGGCTTCCCTGACCTTTTGGCTTTATTACTCGGCTATGCTCCTGATTATGTCTCTGTACTTCTGCTGCTCACATGTTGTGACCTCGGCCTGTTGACCATCCCTTCTTTTTGTCTGTGTTTTGTCTGTCTGCTCATTTTCTTGCATGTATTTTAGAGCAGGGACTGTTACCCAGTTGTGGACGGTCATTTAGGACCTGCTCTGCAAGTAGGCAGGGGCCGCGTGGGGAAGATAGCCTTAGGGTCACCTTGTCCTGTCTCTTTGTCCACCTGGGCCCTGGGACACAGCATGGAAAGTCATAGAAAATGCCTCTGTTGGTTTTCTTGTTTTCATCTCTGAAAAAGAAACATTTCTGAAAACCTGACTTTACAGATTGACTGTAACATTGACCCGCATAGTGCATATAATTTTCTTTTTTGTTTAGTATAAAGAGATACTTTAATTTTGGAACATAAAAATCTCTGTATTTTATTATTTTATTCAAATACCGTACAGAGCTGTGATAATGCAGTCCAATCTGTGTGTCAGGTAGGGTACTGGGAGGACTCGTGGACAAGTGCAGCCCTAGACTGGCACCCGCCCAGCTGTCCCTACCTACTTGCCTCAGACAGTACTAAGGATTTACTGCGGACAACTGGTCGACAAACCTTACACTGAATAAAGTGCAACACAGAACAAGACAAGACAAACAAACAAACACAATAAGGGGTGGTCAGGAAACAAAGTCAGCAACAGCCGGGCAGCAAAGGTACAAAATCAGAATCCAGAAAGCAAGGTCAGGGTACATAATCCAAAAGGTCAGCATAGCAACAACAAACAGTCAGAAACGCTAGGTCAAGGCACAAGGCGCTATCACAGGCACTGGACTGAGACCAGGGGCTGGGATTTATAGTAAACAGGAACCAGATACTGACAGCTGACTGGTCATTTCAGCTGTCAATCACAATCAACACCTAATGCTGATCGGCTGGGGAAGGTGAAGCCCCAACCGCGGCTACACTTAAATCAAACCAAAACTTCAGCTGGCTGATCACTAGGGACGCTGTCGGTGTGCCCCCAGCAACCAGCCCCGCTCATTGCCACGGACGCCATAGGCGTCTCCAGGGGCGGTGTGGAAGGCAGAAGCACAGGGCCGCTGCTAGGGACGCCCTCAGCAATCGGCCCTACCTGTTACTACGGATGCCTTCGCCATCACCTGCAGCCGAGCCATGCGCCTGGCTCCCGGCTCGGCCAAGGCAGCCCGGATTGTGACACTGTGGCTATCATATCATAGAACAGGAGAAGCTGAATAGAGTGATATATAGTTTACAGTATGTGAAAAGTTGGATTGTCCTGTCTAATTGACAGCTCCCTCTATACTCACACTCATACACAGATAACTGTCCATCACTGTGTCGAAACACCAGCATTACTATTTAACCTAGAATTAGTAAAGGTTTATATGAATAAATGAAAACTTATCCTTTGCCACAGAACTATATTTTGATCTGCTTAGTCCTTTTTGCTTTATAACATGCTGCCTTCAGACTTGACTGCATTTTCCATATGAGAGGTACTACCTTTTTATGTCACTGATCTGTATATTCACTTGAAAACTTGTGAACTTGAAAGGGAATATAGAGGGGGGCTCCGAAGCCAAACCTGCTCTATACACAGCAGGTATTTGCTGCTTTCTGCATCAGACACCCACTGCTAATGTCTGACATTGGTGATCCCACTGATGGCAGTCATTTTTATATAGAAAATACAGCCTTTAAAAAGCAAAATGACAGCCACCACGGTTATTAGGTGACAGCATGTCTGCAATTGCGGAGTGCTGATTAGTAAAGCCAAGTTTACAGTCATCCGGCAATGTGGTGGTGTTTCCCTCCGGCACAGCTCCCCTACCATATTTGCATAGTCTTCATCAGTAAGTGTATTTCCAAGAAAAATGTCTTTCATTCTTGCACGCAAGACAGGAAGAGAGGCAGGAACTAGTCATCTAGGTGGGAACCAGGTTGTAAATAGTGACAGCTCTCTGCCAGTCAGTGCGCTTTTAGGGAATGATTGACAGGCAGAGAGACCCAGTAACAGCCTCATTGTCTGTCAATCACCTTGCAGAGTGCACTGACAGAGAGCCCTGACTATTTACGGCATGGTTCAGACCTAGATGACTAGCTCCCGCCTCTCTTCCTGCCTCGCATGACAGAATAAAAGACATTTTTTCCAGGAACTATTACTGATGAAGATTTAAGGGGGGAAAAAAACATTATACATATTTTCCTCCACTCCAAGGCGGGTAAAATAGGCACAGGTCCAAGGGGTAATAGTGACATAAAATATCATAAAATTTTTTAAAAGATTTATGCCAGGGACACAACCCGTTTCACCGGCATAATTCTTTTTATGATATTTGATAGCACTATCTATTACCCATTGGACCTGCACCTGTTTTACCCGTCTTGGAGTGGAGGAGGATACTGACAGTCTTTAATCCCTGTGGGGATTAGTCGGGAATGGCTGCGGTTCATTCACATGCTATCAGTAAGAGTTGTGCCTTACACCAGCACAACCTACTCAGGTGAGAGTTCTATGTGCTTCCTTTTACCACTTCAGCCGTGTCTAAATTACACTATGGAGAGCTGTCTTTATATTTTGTTTTTGTTTTGATTATACATATTTGTCAGTGCTCCCTGTATAATTGTTCAAATAATCCAGATTTCCACATGTTAATGGCCTAAACTAGGTTCAAGCAAGCATTTTTTAAAGTCAAAATTAAAACTGACCATTACAAAAAAACCAGAAAATTTTGCAATCACTTTGTCTCATGCTGCGTTTACACGAAATGATAATTGGCCCGATCAGACGATTAACGATGTCGGAGTAATGATAATTTTTCATAACGATCAGCGTTTAGACGGTACGATATATCGTACGGAAAAATAGTTTTGCGATCGCGCGCCCGCAGCCCGGCCCGCCCGCAGCCCGGCCCCCCGCTCGCAGCCCGGCCCTCCGCTCGCAGCCCGGTCCCCTGCTCATCCACAGCCCGGCCCCACAGTCAACCGGAGCCCCCTGTGCCGCCCCAATCGCCACCCCCGCCGCCACCACTCCGATCGCCACCCCCGCTGCCCCGATCGCCACCCCCCGCCGCTCCGATCGTCACCCCCCCCCCGCCTCCGCTCTGATCGGCAACCCTGCCGCCCCGATCGCCACCCCACCGCCGCCGCCGCTCCAATCGCCACCGCCACCACCACTGGGAATTTCAAACGGCTCCTCTTCAGCCAATCAGTGCTGCCTTGCATTGATTGGCTGAAGAGGGGAGCCGGGAATTTCAAACGGCTCCTCTTCAGCCAATCAGTCCTGAAGAGGAGCACTGATTGGCTGAAGAGGAGCCGTTTGAAATTCCCGGCTCACCTCTTTAGCCAATCAGTGCACTGAAGAGGGGAGTCGGGATGTCGAAGACCTGCTACGCGGAGCAGGGAACGTATGGTCGCGGCGGGGGCGATCGGAGCGGCGGCGGGGGCGGGGCTGCGGGCGGCGGAGGCCGGACTATCGCGCGACGACTGTTTACACAGAATGATCAGCGAATTTTTTGCGAACGACGATTTGATAACATGTTGAAAGATCAAAATTAACGATTTCTCGTTCGTCTTTTGATCGTTCGCTGCATTTACACGTACGATTATCGTTCGAATTCGATCGTTATCGCGCAAATTCGCACGATAATCGTTACGTGTAAGCGCAGCATCAGTCTGCTCATCAGTTTATGCTTATCCATTCAATTAATATGGACGGATCCATTAGCAAATAAGAAAAACGCTAGTGTGAACCAAACCTAAGCAACAAAAATATAAAAATAAGACAAAAACATAAAACTTTTATCATGTACAGAGTGAAGAGCAGGTATTTCAAAAAAACCCTAATGTACCACACACAATCTTAACATAAATACAGTAATTATTGCCAATTATTGCTCTTTAAAATTTTCAAACATTTTATGTCAGCTTGGAAATGTCATCCCGTCATTCTGACGGAATCAATGTTGTCTGGATCATTATCAGTGAAGTCCAATGGTATTGAATCACACACAGTAATTTTTTTTTGCATTATTATGAAATGTGATTTTGCGGGGCCATCAACATATGAATAGATAGCAATACAGGAAAGAAAAGAGAGCTGCACCTCACACCTATGGCTGACACTAGTGCCTCTCGGCTGCATAAAAAACATCAGAATTTTGTGTATGAATTGATCAAGCCACACTGCCCCATGTACCGCGTGCAGGTATCTGATACACATGGGTCCCTACACTAAGTCTACACAGTGCTGGTCAGTGACCACCACCCCCGCAGGCGTGCACAGTCAGGGAAGGGAGGCCATGGAACGACCCAAAAATGCCAAGCCAGAACCTGGCCAGCACCGCCGGCGGAGAAGGCCACCCCCAAACAGCACGAGTCTGGATGAGGTATTGCGCTCACCATAGCTACTGCAGATAGAATGGGACAAACAGGAGGGATTAAAAGCATGTGCACTCAGGTGTCTCCTGCTGATTGCGGTCATGTGGGTCTTACCAGGAGGATGATATGTTTTTTATGCAGCCGAGAGGCACTAGTGTGCCATAGGTGTGAGGTGCAGCGCTCTTTTCTCTCCTGTATTGCATTGTGCTTTCTTTGTTTCTTAGTGTTTTGCACTCCTCCTGGTAAGACCCACATGACCGCAATCAGCAGGAGACACCTGAGTGCACATGCTTTTAATCCCTCCTGTTTGTCCCATTCTATATGCAGTAGCTATGGTGAGCGCAATATCTCATTCAGACTCGTGTTGTTTGGGAGCGACCTTCTCCGCCGGCGGTGCTGGCTGGGTTCTGGCGTGGCATTTTTGGGTCTGGTCCTGTGATATGGGGGTCGCAGGGCCGTTCCATGGCCTCCCTTCCCTGACTGTGCGTGCCTGCGGGGTGGTGGTCACTGACCGGCACTGTGTGGACTTAGTGTAGGGACCCATGTGTATCAGATACCTGCACGCGGTACATGGGGCAGTGTGGCTTGATCAATTCATACACAAAATTCTGATGTTTTTTATGCAGCCGAGAGGCACTAGTGTCAGCCATAGATGTGAGGTGCAGCGCTCTTTTATCTCCTGTATTGCATATGAATAGATAGGATGTGGGTTTTAAAGGGGTTGTCTAGGGAGGCAGTTGTTGACAAAAAATTCACACACTTACCTCCCTGGCTCCCATGCTGCCCTGCTACCCAAGTGCAGCTGCTTTAAGGTTCTATACGGAAAACAGATCACTGATCTCAGGGAAACCAGCCAAAGATAACACTGTCGGCTGCCAGCTAAAGTGCTCCTTTAGGGAAACCACCATATTAGGTGGCCCTATAAGTCAATGTAATGACAAGGGAAAAACCAAGGCCAGGTAATCATCCACAGACAGCTGTTTCGGGGTGTTGCTTTAGGGTTCTTCAAAGTAAAGTAGCAAGCCCGCTATGACATTGAGCTGCAGAAGATGTACCACATTCAAATTAGCAACACTTACCTCACTGGCTCCTGTGCTACTGCCCATAATCTGCTGACCTGCTACACGCGCGCACCCACTTTAGGGTTCTGAGATGTGATGCAACAGCCCAGCTCAGCCATTCAGTGGCTGGAATGTTGTCCCTCCTCTGCAACCCAATGTCATAGCGGGCTTGCTGCTTCACGTCTCAGAACCCTAAACTGGCTGCACTCGGGTAGCAGGGCAGCAAAATATGGGTGGCAGCGCGGAAGCCAGGGAGTGTGTGGGTAACTTTTTTTTCAGCAAACACCTCCTTGGCCATTACAATAAAAGATGCAAAAGAACACTGCAGAGACACCATCACATGTCTCGACGTCAGTGAACTAGCCAGACCTTCTCTCTGGGAAGGAACAACTAAGCCAAAGGTGTTTTCCAGTTAAGGAAACCAGCTCAGCAAGGTATCCATCCACAGACAGCTGTTTCTGGGTTTTTGCCCCTCATCAGTGTGGAGTAGGTTTCTGGCTAGTGGGAGCAATGGCTAGTAAGTGCATGCAAAAGGACGCTGGTTGACCTCAGGGAGATCAACCAAAACACCGCAGAGACACCATCACGTGTCTCAACGTCAGTGTATTCTAGAACATTGCCCCCTGGGAAATCAAATTTGCAAAAGAACACTGCAGAGACACCATCACATGTCTTAACGTCAGTGAACTAGCCAGACCTTCCCTCCGGGAAGGAACAACCAAGCCAAAGGCGTTCTCCAGTTAAGGAAACCACCTCAGCAAGGTATCCACAGACAGCTGTTTCGGGGTTTTGGCCCCTCATCAGTTTGGAGTAGGTTTCTGGCTAGTGGGAGCAATGACTAGTAAGTGCATGCAAAAGGACGCTAGTTGACCTCAGGGAGATCAACCAAAACACCGCAGAGACACCATCACATGTCTCAACGTCAGTGTATTCTAGAACATTGCCCCCTGGGAAATCAAATATGCAAAAGAACACTGCAGAGACACCATCACATGTCTAGACGTCAGTGAACTAGCCAGACCTTCTCTCCGGGAAGGAACAACTAAGCCAAAGGCGTTCTCCAGTTAAGGAAACCACCTCAGCAAGGTATCCATCCACAGACAGCTGTTTCGGGGTTTTTGCCCCTCATCAGTGTGGAGTAGGTTTCTGGCTAGTGGGAGCAATGACTAGTTAGTGCATGCAAAAGGACGCTAGTTGACCTCAGGGAGATCAACCAAAACACTGCAGAGACACCATCACGTGTCTCAACATCAGTGTATTCTAGAACATTGTCCCCTGGGAAATCAAATATGCAAAAGAACACTGCAGAGACACCATCATGTGTCTCGACGTCAGTGAACTAGCCAGACCTTCCCTCCGGGAAGGAACAACCAAGCCAAAGGCGTTCTCCAGTTAAGGAAAACACCTCAGCAAGGTATCCATCCACAGACAGCTGTTTCGGGGTTTTTGCCCCTTATCAGTGTGGAGTAGGTTTCTGGCTAGTGGGAGCAATGACTAGTAAGTGCATGCAAAAGGACACTGGTTGACCTCAGGGAGATCAACCAAAACACCGCAGAGACACCATCACGTGTCTCAACATCAGTGTATTCTAGAACATTGCCCCCTGGGAAATCAAATATGCATATTACAGCACAGGTATGCATATATTCGCTGTGATTGGCTAAGCAGGCTGTCACTACCAAAATGAGTTTGTTTCAGAAGTGGAGGCTCTGCAGTCAGCAGGGAACCACTGTAACATTGCAAGTGGACACTGGACAGGACAGGAGCAATAGGCTCTTTGTAGTTTTCTATATGCCAGCAGCAATATTCTAAAAAGGTATCTAATGCCAGAAAACCCCTTTTTAATAATTTTTTCTAACATAGTATACAGTATGTCTCTAATGGTAGGACTGACTCCAGAATTCAGCCTGAAAGAACTGCTAAAACACTCCCTGAACAAGCTGAAATAGAACTAGCTGATATGACTGAAAATCAGTTGAGGTTAAACCCAGGTTCTGGTCAGTAGAACCCTCAAGGAATCGGCAAGCCACCTTCAAAAGCTTCTAATGTCATTGGTGCCACGCCCCCAGAGTATTGCTAGCTGCCCAATTAATCAGGGTAGACGTAGTGGTGAAAAAGAAGAAATGCAGCAATTGCAAGAACAAATTGACAATGACCGGGAACATGAAATGCAGGAAAGGAGGCAATGAAAGAAGTTTTTTAAGAGCTTGGCCTTTCAGATATGTTATTTTGCAGGAGGCATACCTTATTTGAAGGAATTGCCGCATGTCCACATAGCGCCTAATCATGCACAAACAGGCTCTTCTACAAACAACCTTAGGTAGACAGATAGACCACTCCCACATTAGTCGCATGATTACATCAAATTTTAAGGTGGAATGCATGAAACCTGTAGAAATGTTCTTTAGTTCCCATAGCAACCAACTGCATGTAAAGTTGAAAGGAGTACCTGCTGCAATATGCATTATGCTATCGGCATAAAAGGCACCACAGAACAGAGAGAGTAGATGACATATGTATTCCATGCTTCTGTACAAGAATGAGTGTGGACACATACATCCAGTGTCTGTCTGGGATACTTGGGGCCTACCATTTGATCTGATTCCTGGGACTCAACTACGAACACAAACAGTGAAAAGCAACATGATAAACTTGTTCAGTTCTGTGTTGATGTGTGTTACACAACTCCAAGTATTAATAAGCTTTTCATACAATATTTTTGAAGCTCTGAGTTGTAGTTCTCATTTAATTAACCCCTTCCACCAATATGAAAAGCAGGTCAATACTGCATTATGATTTACCCAGACGTCATGCTGTTC
Organism: Dendropsophus ebraccatus; assembly: GCF_027789765.1. Lineage (NCBI taxonomy): Eukaryota > Metazoa > Chordata > Amphibia > Anura > Hylidae > Dendropsophus > Dendropsophus ebraccatus. The sequence goes on along the minus strand of NC_091455.1, from coordinate 97,072,821 downwards.
CTGCCCCCCCTCTGCTGTACCTATCCGGAGTTTGGGTGGTGGGAGAAGGCTGCTGCACATTTCCTCCTCCGAACGCTACTGCCTGGAGAGGAGCCACATTCCCTCTGGACAGATAACCCCATAAACGCCACAGTTGGTTGCGACCGCAGCCACTATGGGGAATCTGAAGGAAGATTTGCTCCCTCTTCCCCCACCTCGCGTGAGTGATTGCACAGCTTTTTTTTTATTTAAAGTAGTCAAATAAAACAAATATTATATATAGCTGTAGGTTTACTGGCCCAAAGAATACAGACAACAGTTTTGCTGTAACGTGCATGGCTTAAAAAACATTGCATTGTATTGCTTATTTTTTTCAATTTCACATTACAATTTTTTTGTTTCTGTTTTCTTGTACATTTTATGCTAAAATGAATGGTGTCATTAGAAAGAACAATTTGTCCAGCAGAAAAAAAAACATATAGCTCAGTGAATAGAAAAGAAATTGACATAAGTTTTCAGTAAATTTTCTTGATCACTTTACAATGGTTCTATTAAAGGTTAGTTTTCTGCCTTATTAGTCTTTCATTTACCTCATCAGTAGTGCTTTTCTTTCGGCACTGGCCTTAGACCGCGAATGTTTTATTTGGCCAGATGTGGACATGCAGTATGGGCCATATAATAGCTCAGTATACCATAACTTTAAATATTTCCAGGGCTGCAGTATACCCATGTTCCTATGGTGTACTCCTTTAGATTTAAGCATTTGGCCTATTTGGCCTAAAATCTTTCCTATTTTCTTTCAATATATGCATTTTTTTCCTTTTTCCTTTTTTGTGGTGTTGATTACATTAATGGGCAGTTGTTTAAGATCACAAAACAACACCATCCTTATGCGTGGCCTTTTTCTAGAACTGGAGTTCAACCATTTTTACTTCATTTGACTTGGAGCTGGTGTAGATTTCAATAAAGGTGCATGGGCAGCTCAGATGTGCCCGGATTTATGCACTTCTAAATAAGTCCAACGTGCCTTTGTACTGGGAATGGGCTAATTAAGACCGGTGTGTGAGATACTGGTCCTAATAATTCCTCCACAATATATTAGTTGCTATGTATCCCCACTTAACCTCCTGGAGGCCAGACAGTGAGCAGCTATCTGTATAGATGCTGCATACTGTAAAGGAGCAGAACACCTTTCAAAATGATAGGTGTTCTGCTCCTGTCTTTTTATTTTTCAGATATCGGTATCCTGAGGACTGTCGGATTTGATGGAATTCGTTGATAAGATGAAGATTTTTTTTTTTTTATTAAAATAAAATTGCCAGTGATGGGTGTAAAAAAAAATTCAAGTGTGCAATTTTTTAAAGCACTTTACAGGCTTAGTAGTGGAAGCCATATCATTTACAGCATCCTTTTCTAAGCAAGGACCTAGTGTTAGCCCATAAAATGGCTAATACTAACTCCCACATTATTACTCCAGTACCCACTGCCACAGTAGTACTGGAAAGAGTCGTTATCAGTAGTCCCGGAGCTTCAAGAAATTACTTTCCTGGACTGCGTGGTAGTAGGCTGTTATTATTAGGCTGGAAAGGAACAGAATAAATGGCTCTTCCCACCCTGGTATTACTAGGCTGCGGCTTATTTTTTAACCTTTATTCTGTTTCCTTAAAAGGAAACTCTGGTCAATAAAGTTTAAACTCTGTTCAATCCCCACAACTCTATAAGTTTGTTTGTAATAGGTCTATTACATTAAATGGGCTGTTTGTCTGTATCACATGCTAACTCACACCCTGAAACTGCTGAAAATCCTCACTTCCTGGTTAACTCGGTCTCAACTCCCCTGTCCTTCCCCTCCCTTCTGGGACAGAGGTCACATGTCTCTTCTGATAGACAAGCTGTTACAAGTTTTCTGTAACCCCGCCTACCACCGACATCACACCTATCAGTGATCACCTGGCCAAGGGTCAGGGAAACTATAGCCTTTCCTGAGTAGTATAGGACAAAGGAAACACTGCAGTTTTTTATTTCTCTCTCAAACAATCGTGAATGTTCGATGAGTGCACCAATATGTTTTTTCTTCCTTTTTTTAATGGGATTGCTAGAGTTCCCCTTTAATTGTTGCATTGTCTGTTTTGCATACATTTAACATACGGGAAACAGATAACTGATCTCAGGGAGACCAAAGATAACACTGTTGGCTGCCAGTTAAAGCTCCCAATACGGTGAAATCCTAGGTGCATTGCTCCCTGGGAAATGCAAATATGCAAAAAAAATTGAGCCCATGGAGCCTCATTTGTATGGTACCCTTGTGAGTTTTAATGCATACAGTACAGTATATCTGTTAATGCTCCCTTACACTTGTCTAGATCAGACTTGCTTGGTTCTATCAGGTTCTGTGGGGGGTGTAAATACAGTGAAGTACACTCATTATGGTGGATGGGATCTGTATCTTTTCTTTTTTTTAAACTTAAGGGTAAAGGCAAGGGCCAATTATTTGTAACGAGCTTTGCTAGAAATTCTCATTTGTACAATAATCAGTCTATGTAAAAGTTTCACTGATCAACCAAAGAGTGGGAAAACACCCACTTTTTGCCTTTTTTTTTTTTTCACAGCCCCCAAAATAATTGTTTATCAGTGGCATTCTTCGCTGTGTAGACAGCAATGTATTTAAATAGCTGCATAAATGACACAGGGATTGTTTGTGTGACCCAGTCACTCAATTATTGTGCTGTGTAAAGGCACAGCAAGCGAGTGCCAATCTCCCTTGTCGGCGCTCATTTGCACCTGCGGATGGCTGAAGATTGCCAGGTGAAAAAGGACCCTTAGTTGTACATTTCATTTTCAGGTTGCATTTGGGAGACACATGTATAACACATGTAGGAATATACTGAGCCATGAGAGTATTTAAAGGGGTATAACAAGCACCTGTCTGTTCACGGCCAGAAAATGTGGCTGGGAATTGAAAACAGGAGATGGAAATTTGTGTAACTCTCATTGAGTTTAATGTGGCTATCAATACACAGTGGCCTCAATTTATCAATCTGTCTGTCATGTATGTGCCTGTTCAGACCTCATCACAGTCCTCTTGTCATAAAATATATCAGACTACGTTTTTAGCCATGTGTAGTGCCTGAATTGTTTAAGTCTGAACTCTGTCTTATTCCAGCACTTGCTGTGTGGTGATTGACAGGTTTCCACCACACTGGTCTGGGTTTGTGCTAGCCTAGTCCTTGGCTGCAGATAGTTTAGCCTGAGTTGTGATGGACTGCTGCCTTTGCCACTCATCTCTATTCCATGTCAATCTGTGTTCTGTGTGACTGGTCCAATCACACCAGGACTATGACATCCTATGAGAAGTCCACTTGTGCTCTGGGACCTTGCTTGTTATAGTGTCTTGTAGCTAGGCTGGCTTTTCATGTTGGATTGTCTTCCTTGGACTTCTGACCTCTTTGCCTGCTGTTCTTGTACCGTTCTGCTGCCTTACTATTCTTTGTGTTTTCCCGTCTTGTCTCATTCTGTGTTTCACATACCTAGCATAGGGACTGCCACCAAGTTGTCGCTTGTGGCCTAGTGCAAGACCAGCCAGTAGGTAGGGACAGTACTGGGGGGCCAAACATGTGGTCTGTCTGTCCCTGTCTTCTATCTAGATCCCGGGGTCCCTTACACTTACACTGATAGCATCTTTTCCACAGACTATCATATAACAAATTATTATATTACAAAAACACAGTTTGTTAGATTTATTTTATGTTCCTTTTGGGATTTTTATTTTTGTGTGTCAACCCAGCCTCGGGTGGCAAATTTTAAACAAATTAATTCTTTACAATTTTTTTTCACGTTAGTTTATATTTGATCTCTTACTTGTCTATACAAATAAATATGGGTTATTTTTGAAAGGGTAGAAGAGTTTTTGTTTTCTTGATATGTTTTATCTTACTTTTTTTTTTTCCCTTGTTGGCAGTGGTGAAAATGGAAATAAGGGGCATGGGTGTCATTACAAAGAAACATGAAAATTGAACAAAAGGGGCTAATTATTTAATTAGCAAATGTCTGCCTGGTTAATGACATATTAATGAGTTTTTGAAATGGTCATATAATTTAACATGAAAGACCCATGTGTGTAGCGCAACATTCAATGAATGATTTTGTAATGTGTCTCGGGAGACCTCCATACACCATTTAAAATTCCTCTCAGCTATCATACTTTCTTTTCCATCAACATGGTATGGTATCAGTATGGTAATGTCTTTAAAGGCAATACGTTCAAGTACTGATGATTGCTAATAATAGCTTGTATAAATGTGATTCTTTGTGTGTTCTGTGATTTGTACAATACATAGTTATTTAGCCTTAATTAGGTCAGAAGAATGATATAATGTTATTCGCCTAATATAAGTATCCATATTTCAAAGATAAAACTTATGACTGGTCAAAACTCACTAGGACATTAAATATTGCTGAACAAAAAGGTTAGAAAGGTTTTCTTATAAACACAAACCCTGTCCTTATTGCATATTAGTACAATATGGTATGGGATGGCACTTTGTTTAATGGTGGTGCTCGTGGCAGGGAAACCCAACAGGTATATAAGAAGAAATCACGACACTCACCAATGTAGTTTCTGCAATTTATTTACATTCCAGTAATATAGTCACAAAGTCACAATAGGATTTATTGTGGCTTGATGACCTTCATCAACTAGCTAGTTGATAGAGTAAATTGAGCCAAAACACATCCTATTGTGACTTCTGTATTACTGGAATGTGAATAAATTGCAAAAACTACAGTACTGTCAGGAATGTGCAGTAGCCTGGTGCGAACTGGGCCTGTTTTTTTTGCTTTTGTGTGACACACCCGATTGCTTTTCAGCTTCCTGCAATGCAAGAGTTACACTGAACTCTGCTAGCCTTGATTGCCGAACCTGAGCAAGTCTATTTGATTGACGTTCTTCTCTATCTGTCTGCAACCTGGAGGATCAGAGCACCGGTCCAATGGGGATCCGGACCGGGCTCTTGATCCTCATAAAAGAAAGCTAAACCAGTCTCACAGCGCTGGCTATTAAAGGGGTTATCCAGCGCTACAAAAACATGGCCACTTTTCCCCCTACTGTTGTCTCCAGTTCAGGTGCAGTTTGCAATTAAGCTCCATTTACTTCAATGGAACTGAGTTTCAAAACCCCACCCAAACTGGAGACAACAGTAGGGGGAAAGTGGCCATGTTTTTGTAGCGCTGGATAACCCCTTTAAGGTTCATACCCTGATCCCAGCTCCCCCTGTCTAATTCTGCGATCCCCGTACCTAATCCCTCTGCTCGATTTACCTGTTATCTGATCTCCCGCCTGACCTTTGACTATCCAACTGTTTACTGATTTTGTACTGCGTTGCCTGTTTGGTTTGGACTTTGGCTTGTTTGACTCTCCCTATACCAGAGCAGGGGCCGCCTTTGTGGTTGTCTGCGGCTACCTAGGGCCGTTTAAGGGAAGTAGGTAGGGACAGTCAGTGGGCTCAGTTGTAGGGCTCTCTGTTGTGTCTTGTCCCTACCTCCCCTGTCCTGACAAGTACATTGATGAGTAACAGGATTTCTTCTTTTTTCATATTAGGATATATGGACACCATAGATAAATTTTTCTAGAATTAATATTTGCTCTCTATGGGTACGTGCACACTACGGAATGGCGACGGAAAACCGGTAGCACATTCCGCGCATCTCCGCCCGTGTACAGACTCCATTTTATACACGGGCAGATTCCTGTTCATTCGATGAAATACAATGGAATCCGCCCCGTGCATAGAATGGAGTCTTTGACACGGGTGGAGATGCGCACGCCCACGACAGTCCGCAAGCGGGTGCGAGCTGCGGAATGCGCAACGGGTTTTCCATTCCTATTTAGCCGATTTAAGCAGTCGATGGACTACAGTGGTCCTGCAACCAAATATTTTATTGGCAAAGGCAAATTCAGCTGTGTGCCAGGAGGAAAAACTTGAAGTAGTGAAATTGTAATGCAAAAGATTAAATTTGCAGTATACTAATAAAGGTTTACTCCAGTGGTAAAAATCTTTTTTTAGATCAACTAGTGGCAGAAGTCCTCCAGTACTTATCAGCTGCTGTAGTCGCTACAGGAAGTGGTGTTTTCATTTCAGTCTGAGAAGGTGCTTTTTGCTGCCTCCCGTTTTTCCTGCCTCCCCTGAGATGAGTGAACCGGTTCGGCCAGTATGGGATCCAGTTAGGATTTTCCCAAAAATCTGAGTCTGATCGGATTCGGATTTTTGGAAATCCGCTCCAATTTGTTTTTTCTTCTTGCTTTCTAAAATGGCAGCCGCCATTCTAGAAAGCAGGAAGAGTTCCGGGCGGGAAAAGCGCTTTCCTATGATGCTCGGAACACATCCAATCAGCAGGGATCTTGCACTAGCCCACCCCCTGTGTGACGTCGGTATTGCTTTAAAAGGAGCGGTCACATGACCGCACCATGCAGTGTGTAGAGAGAGAGGAAGCAAGCTGCTACTGAGACTACTGAGAAGATATTGTGGAAAAGGAAGGATTAGAAAAGCGGAAAGGAGAAACATCTAGTGATTGAGAGAGAAATATAGAGAGAGCGAAAGATAGATAGATTAGGCATTGGACAGAAAAGGGTGCATGGAACCAAAACGTGCTGTACTCAACTGGCATTCATGTTGACTAGGCCTCCATGTTGGCTACTGCTGCTCCTGCCTGGCCTCCATGTTGGCTACTGCTGCTCCTGCCTGGCTTCATATTGACTACTGCTGTTCTTGTACTGGCCTCAAATGACTATTGCTGGACTTCCACTGGCCTCCAATGACTACTGCTGCTCCTTCACTGCATTTGTGACCTTTTTCCTGCATAGACCCTGTAATGGTGAATTTCCTGCATAGACCCTGTAATGGTGAATTTCCTGCATAGACCCTGTAATGGTGAATTTCCTGCATAGACCCTGTCATAGTGAGTTTCCTGCATAGACCCTGTCATAGTGAGTTTCCTGCATAGACCCTGTAATGGTGAATATTGAAGTCTAAAAAAAAAAAAAATGACTTTGAGATATGGAAAAGATAATGATGACATGTAGAGCCCTAAATTCAACCAAATACACTACCCCTGTATCATATAGATGCTTTAAACTATGAAATCTGAAGAAATCCGAAATTCGGTCGAACAGAACTTTCCAAAAAAATCTAAAAGTCCGGTCGGACCGAACTTTTGAAAAGTTAGCTCATCTCTATCTGTGACAGGAACTGTCCACAGCAGAAGAGTTTTTTTGGACTGTTCTAGTGACAAACGTGAGCAGAGAGCCCCTTCTCCGACTGTGAAACCAATGACAGAGGGAATAAGATAAAAAATAACTTTTATTGGTATGCGATAAAACAGTAGATCATATTTACAGTGCAATAGACAGAGATAAAATAATCAATATGCTGGTAGCACTATGTGGTATTTACAGTGTGCATAAAGCACTATGACTCCTCTTCAGGAAAATCAATGACAATGCAACAAAGTCAATCGTAGAAACTGAGTAGGCTGTAGCAAAGTCCCCAGTGGTCCTCAGTCGAGGGAAGGGTGAATATGCCAGTCAACAAGATCCACTACTTTGATATAACGCTATTGTCCAAGTTAAGTCGGGTGCAGGTCACTATCTGTTTAAGGGAGAAGCAATCCCAATATGTCACAGTGTGTCCTGTTACCGTCAGTACCGTCACCTTTATCCTACGCGTTTCTGTCATCAGGGGTCAAGAGGTGCATCAAAAGGAGGTACAAGTATAAACAATAAACAGAGTTATGGTCATCAGAGCCGTAAATATATTATCGCCGTGATAGGGTACAATATAGGCATCTGAATGACAGTCAGAGCCAAATACTAGTTCTAGCAATGATAAAATGCTCAGAATATGGCATCTGTAGGATGAGGATGAGGAGATGATGGAAGCGTGTTACTCACTGTGTCCATACATCTGGACCCATAAGCAGTATGTCCTGTAGCGGCAGTGGCCAATTTTTGGACCTTAATGTGGTGTAAATATATCCTGTCAGTGAATGCCCGTACATGTGACACATACCAGGAAACTGTAATAAGGTAGAGTACTTACAATTCTGCTGGGTCAAAGGGAATAACAGTGAGTGGTGCCGTGTTCCCAGTATAGCCTCCCTATAAAGAACAATACTGTGCTTAATTTATTTGGCAGGGGCATGATTGCCAAAGGTGAAGGCTAGAGGCGTTGAGAAACACTCACCCGTGTTCTCCTGTATACCGGAGATGTCCTCCAGTCAGGCTGCAGTGGCAGACTAACGTGAGGGGAGCGTCCGCAGCCTATTTACCGGCTGTGCAGAAGCCGCGCGTGTTACGTCACAGAACGTGGGAGAAGCGCGCCAAGACATCCGTACGTCCCCCCCACACGCCCAGGGGTGTGGCGTCCCGAAATAGTGAGTGTACGGAAATCTGATGCTAGGCAGGATCGCTGTCCAAGGAATGAGCAGCACCTACAATGTAGTGAGGGCGCTCAAGGTTCTTTAAGGCTATGAAGGATATAAAGCCGGTTTAAAGATAAGTAGCTGATGTAAAGATTGATAAATCCCAGCTGGGGAAACGGAGGCATAGAAGTATAAGTATGGATGACAGGCTATTGTGTAAGCATAACTACCATGGACCATGGGAGGGAGGACGCCAGGTTTTGGAATGTAGGAGTAGGGGTGGGAACAAGGCTCCTGCTGTCTATGTACACTAAGGAATGTAGGGATGCATAGAAGCAAAAGACTAATGCTGTCTACAAATTATGTAAGTTGTAGGTTAGGGTAGAGGGGCTATCCTGTCCCTGACATACCCTGCACTAGGGGCCCTGTGCCTAGGTGGGGTGGCTGTCCTAATAAGGACAGTTGTGCCCTCCAGTTCCCTAATTGTAGAGATGAGAGGGGGGGAAACAGCCAGTCTGATCTGACTAGAAAAAGGGTCCACTAGGACCCCACTGTCTAACTAGTACCACTGGCTCGGATGGGGTAGGTTCATAGCAAAGGTGTGTGTGTGTGTGTGTGTGTGTGTGGAAGGGTATACGAATGTATGTCCCAATGTAGTGTTAAATGAAACATGAGAAATTCAGAATCTCATTGAGTCCTTTTGGGGATACCGTCTGCAGGGTAAACATCCATCTGGTTTCTTTTTGCAAGAGTATTTGGTCCAAATCCCCTCCCCTGGGTGAGGGTTTGACATGCTCAAGTGCCGTAAAGGTCAGGCCCTCCGGGTTCCCACCCCAACATTCACTGAAATGTTTGGCTAGAGGTGTATTCCTGTTATTTCTGATGTCGCCCACGTGTTCTAAGATCCTCCTGCGCCATTCTCTGATGGTTTTCCCTACATACTGGAGGGAGCATGGGCAGGTTGCCAGATAGATGACTCCTCTGCTGCTACAGTTAATAAAAGAATTTATTTTAAAGGTACGATCCATGTCCTTGCCTCTAAAAGTCTTGGTTTTACAGACAAATTGGCAAGCCCTACAGTGTCCACATTTGTAGCAGCCTTGGCCTTGTGAGGTGTCTAACCACGTGGGAGGTCGTTGTTCCGGTGCCAGGTGACTGCGTGTTACCTTGTCCCCTATGCTTTGTACTTTTCTATAAGTCACTAGGGGGTAGTCGCTAAGAGCTTCTTTCAGGTCCGGATCAAGTAATAATATCCCCCGATGTTTTTGTAGGACCTCCCTGACTTGTTCAGCTTGGTTGTCAAAAGTCCCAATAATGCGGAAAGGTCCTGTCTTGTCATCCCTGGGTTGAGTGTCTAATATGTGCAAAAAAGAATCCGTCTTCAGTAAAAAGTATATGCAAACTTTATTTAAGGCATCATATAAAAAATGGTAACTTTAAAAACACGCCGATGCGTTGCGAGGTAGGCACCTCTTAATCATGGCAAAGATAGACAGAGTTTGCAAGGTATAAATACATACACACTACAAGGAATGAGGCTTCCTGCGGGAAACACCCACAGGTGTAGGAACCACCTGGATGGGAAAGGTCACGTGACTTAATCACATAATGTAAACGAAACATATGTAAAACAAATGTATATAATTATGAAAACTGTGTGAAACAAAAATACAAACTTAAATACAAAATTAATAAACATAGAATAAATCATTTTTATAATTTAAACCATACGGAAACCTAGTATTAAACTTAAGAATCCAAAAAACTTCACGTTTCCTCAACAGACTCTCCTTGTCTCCTCCCCTCCTCGGGTTGGGGACTCTTTCTATAGCACTTAAACATAAAGTATCCAAGTTGCCACCATGGCAATCAATAAAGTGCTTAGAGAGGCCCGATACAGATCTTTTTCAGTTTTCTGACACTTTTTATTTACAATTGGTGGGCTGCCCGATGGGAGCCAGTTTTTCCCCGTCATTAGCTAACATCTATATGGCATACTGGGAGGAGGTCGTCCTGTACAGCACCCATAACCCCTATTTAGGGGTTATTGGGTGGTACGGGAGGTACATAGACGACCTCCTCCTGGTATGGCTGGGAACAGAAACACAAGCACAAGATTTTTTACATTACATCAATTCCAACACTCTTAATTTAAAGTTCACATTTGAAAAATGTCCTTTTTGGACATCACTCTGAGTTTATCAGAAGGGAGAATTCACACTAGCCTTTATCGAAAACTCAGTTCAGGCAATGGTCTTTTACATGCGAAAAGTAGTCATCCCCCACACGTCACCCATAATCTCCCTATTGGAGAATTTATCAGAATACAACATAATTGCTCTGAACCAGATAAATATAGGAATAGTGCACAAGACTTATATTGGACTATACGGGATACGGCCCGCAATACTCAGTCTCTCGTGCTCTAAACCTGGAGAGCCTTACGTATCACATGAGAAAATATGGTAAGCTGACTTATTTCTGTTCCTGTTTGAGGAGTGTCTCCCTACTCATATTCATTGCTGCCTGGTATGCCCTTCGCAATGTGTAGTCCGGGTATCCTCTTGTCTGGAATCGTAGTCTTAAGTCACTAGCCTGTATTTGGAAATCAGAGTTTTTGGAGCAATTCCTCCTGAGACGGAGATATTGTCCCTTGGGTATACCACGTTTAAGTGGTTTAGTGTGACAGCTCTCCCATCTCAGGAGACTATTGGTCGCAGTTTCCTTCCTGAAGTCAGTAGTCTCCAGAGTACCGTCTGAGGTTTTAGTAATCCTAACGTCATCCTATGTATGTATGACCATGATAGGACCTTGTCAGAGAAGTGCTCACATTCGTCACTTAAAGCAATGGTAGCCTCCCACCAACCCAGGAGCAAATTTGTCGTAGGTGGGTGCACAAGGGCTACCCATGGCCGTGCCCCTGAGTTGGTGGTAGTACCTTCCATTAAAAAGAAAAAAGTTCTTGGTATGTCTGAACTCCAGAAGTTTGAGTATGAATGTATTGTGGGCTAGCATGTGTGTACCCCTTGTTGATAAGTAGTGGGCGGTGGCTTCCAAACCCCATTTATGGGGAATGGAGGAGTACAACGCCTCCACATCTATGCTGCCCAATAGGACCTCGGGTTCTACTGTGAGGTCTTCTAATTTCTTTAGGAGATCCATAGTATCGCGGGTATACGATGGTAATGTGAGCACAAATTCCCGTAGTTCTTTGTCCACGTATATACCGATGTTGTGGGAGATGCTACCTATGCCAGATACTATTGGGCGCCCTTTAAGGGGAGTTGTTTCCTTGTGTATCTTTGGCAGTGAGTAAAATGTAGCTGTGGTAGGTGTCTTAGGATAGAGGAAAAGAAATTCATTATCATCTATGAGTCCCTCCCCCTTCGCTTGCAGTAGAATTCCCTTCTCCGACTGGAAAGAAAACACAACTTCCTGCAGGATGTACAGCAGCTAATACTAGAAGACATAAGATAGAATAGAAATTGAAAAATAAAAAATATAAAATAGAAGCAATTAAAAATCTCTTTAACTTGCTGACACAGCTGATTTGCAAACATTTTCTTTTTCCAGAGTACCCCTTTAAATTATATTTAGAGTTCAGTAGGATTAAGAATTTGTCTGGATTTCCATAGTCTTAAAGCTTGTTGATTTGCTGTTTAGGAGCATTTCAACAAGCTCCAATGTTTACTGGGCACCTGAACACCATGAGGTGCTCAGTCGAAAATCAAGCTCTTTCGAGCAGCCCGATGCTTGACCAAGCTTGCTCGCTCAACACTTATCCCGACTGATTAAAACTTTTGACATATCTCTGTGATGTAAAAACAAAGAGCAAAAAATGTCCAGCACTCAAAATTGACTGTTCCCACTGTGCAGGATGCACACTGCTGTGGCTTATATATGGACAAAAACATAAAAATGCTACAATAACCTGCAAGTGACAGAACTTACCATATACTTTCCCTCTGCCATACATGCAATAGAAAAGCAGTTAGCAAACCATTTGATCAAACAGAGAGTACCATCTCACCATGTTAAGGTGACCTCAGATCAATGGTTCTTAACACCGGCCCCTCTTGGGCTAATAGTTATCTTTTATTTCATGTCCATTAAAAGTGTATACAAACAATTAAAAAAGCACACTTTTTTCATTGTATTTGCTTTTAATGGACATGAAATAAAGTTTCTACGATTTTTCAACTGCATGAAGCTGTGGACCCTATCCTGCTTTATTACTACTTGTTCCCTGTGGAAGGTCCGGGTTGATTATCCACCTGCTCTGTACACTCCTGGGAGTCACCACTAACAATACCCCAAGCATGGGAGGCGGATGTTGGTCCCATAGAGGAAGGTCAATGGAAGGAGATTCTAGAAATGACTCCTAAACTATCCCTGGGGGAGCAACACCGCCTTTCACATCTCTATCTATTACACCGGGTGTATTGCACACCACAGTTTCTCTTCCGTATTAATTTCCGGGACACACCCACGTGTCCGAGATGTCACATCCATGAAGGGGGTCTCTTACATATGTTCTGGCGATGTCCCAAGCTGTTCTGCTACTGGAGAGGGGTGGCGTCAGCTATACATAGAGCATATTCGGTGGAGCTGCAGCAATCTCCGCTGGTTTATATATTACGATACGTAGATGACTTAGCTTTAAATGTAGTGGAACAAACTGCAGTGGTCCCCATTTTGTTTATGGCACAAAAACTTATTGCCCAACACTGGCTTGATGAGGCCCCCCACTTGGTGTCAGAATTTGTGGGAAAGGTTAATTGGTTGATCGGTATAGAGAAGTATGCATATGCGAAACGAAAAGCTACTAAGAAATTTGAGAAGCTTTGGGGTAAATGGATGGCTACTCCTGAACTTGCATCCCCAGGTTCTAGCCTGCCAGTAGACACTATGCAGCCTTTGGCCTGGTCCTTCTCAGTCGGTTGTCAGACCATACATATACTGCACAGAGACTTCATGATTCCCAAAAAGTTGCTCTTTATGTTTGTTTGCATAAATTGTAGAGCTGGTAGGGTTGGGAAGGGATTGGGATGGAGGGTATGCCCTCTTGGGGTGTTCTGTTTGTAATGGGAGAAAACTTGTTTTGGAAATTTTTTTTTTAAAAAAAACCTTGATTAAAAAAAAAAATACCCCAAGCACACGGTAAGCTCGAACGTACCTTTTTTTAGACTTGCTAATAGTGATCCTACAAAACTGGACATCAAGGATTTAACTTGAACATTGTAACATATTCCCCCCCCACACACACACACACAAAATGCATCAAAACCAGCACCAGAAAAGCCTGCTAAACACCAATAGAAAGCTGCACCTACACCCCTGTGTTTCCACCCCTGTGGAGCTGGGTTCCTGCCCCTGTGTTTCCAGCCCTGGATGAAAGTTAAACCACAGTAGAGAAAAGTATGACAGGAGGTTGCCAATATGGTACAGGTGGTCGGAGCAAGGTGCTTACTCAGAGTCTGGCTGTCCATAGGTGTTTATGGGATCACCTGAAGAGAATGAGGAGCCCTGGCCCCCACTGGAGGATGAGGAGCCCTGACATCCATGAGTCCTTATGGGGTGGCCTGAGGAGAAGGAAGACATGACGTCACTGCAAGTGTTTCCCTTGACACCACCAACCAGCTACTGAGAGGCTATCCAGTTTGGATGGGATGAGCAGCCAGTTCCACTCACTCCACCACCACCATCCTAAAGGGAAGGTGTATTGGGTCCGGAGTCCAGAAGTCCCTGAGAGGCCATCAAGCTATACTGAGTGTTCAGCTGTCCCAGACAGGCCGTCAAGTGCACCTGAGTGCCAATGAGGCCGTAAAGCCATACTGAGCATACAGCTGTTCCAGTAAGGCCGTGCATGCCTTACCGTGTACCAGACTCACTGAGGCCTTAAAGCTATGCTGGGTGTGCAGTAGTCCCACCGAGGCTGACAAGCCATACTGAATGTACAGCTGTCCCAGACAGGCCATCAAGCCATACTCAGTGTGCAGCAGTCCCAATGAGGCTGTCAAGCTATACTGAGCGTACAGCTGTCCCAGAGAGGCTGTCAACCTTGCCCTATCCACCTCCAAGGGGCTTAGGCCAAGAAAGCTGTCAGAGACACGGACAGCCCCTCTGACCCCCACCACAGAAGTATAGGAGCTGGTTCAGAGGAAAGAGAACGCAGAAGTGAGCAGTGCAAGGCTTCTGGAATGGCTGAAACCAGGAGAACAGTTTCCTGTACAGAGATAAGCCGCAGCCCCAGAATTTGATAAAGTATAAGGATACAGCTTTGTCAGGGATCACAAAAATAGACATTCTTTTTCTTAGGATCTGCTGTACTGTGCTACTGCGCCACAATGATAACGTCGGCACACTGATGTGATGGAGGGCTTGCTTCTTTATGACCTCATGTTAGCACAGCATTTTGAATCAAACCCAGAGGGTTCAGATCTGACATGCCCAGGGGATGGTGACTACTTGCTAAAAGAACAACGTCCAGGTGACTAGTTGGGGCTCATTTACATAGAATGTATAAGTTTACATGTTTGGGAAGTGTGCTGGGTGATGCATCAGCACATTTCCCTAGTGTTAGGCATTTTAAAGTTTAAGCTGTGGTAACTTGTGCTCACCTATACCCAAGGGGTAAAATACAAGCCTGACTATAACAATGCCCTGAGTCTGGTGGTGTGAGGTCATAGATGTGGGGCCTAGCGCATCCCTGTCATTGGCCTGCAGCACCTCTCTCTTCTTGCTATCCACCGTTGTTCTTTTAGCTATGCCTAAGGGCTTGGGATCTTGGAACAGATTTGCTTTAACCCCTTCGTGCTGCAGCTAGTTTGGGCCTTAATGACCAAGCTAATTTTTCAAAATCTGACCTGTCTCACTTTATGCTCTTATAACTCAGTGATGCTTTAACGTATGCTAGCGATTCTGAGATAGTTTTTTTGTCACAAATGGCACTTTATGTTAGTAGCAAAATTTGTTCACTACCTTGTGTGTTTTTTGTGAAAAACATCAAAATATCATGAAAAATGTAAAAAATTTGCATTTTATGAACTTTGAAATTCTCTGCTTCTAAAAAAAGAAAGTTGTAGCACATAAATTAGTTACTAAGTCATATTACCAATATGTCTTCTTTATTCTGGCATAATTTGGTAAACATATTTTACTTTTTTAGGGTGTTATGGGGCTTAGAAATTTATCAGCAAATTAGCACATTTTCGTGAAAGTTTCCAAAACTGATTTTTTTAGGGACCAGTTCTTTTTTTTTAATGGATTTAGAAGTCTGGTATCCTGAAAACCCCCATAAGTGACCCCATTTTGGAAACTACACACCTAAAAGAATTAATCTAGGGGTATAATGAGCATTTTAACCCTACAGGGGCTTGAGGAAAGTATTCACAATTAGGCAGTAAAAAAATGGAAAATTAAAAATTTCCAGTAATATATATGTTTAGATTAAAGTTTCTCATTTTCAAAAGGAACATGAGAGAAAAAGCACCCCAAAATTTGTAACGCAGGTTCTCTTGAGTACAACAGTACGCCATATGGGGGCGTAAACCACTGTATGGGCACACAGCCGGGCTCAGAAGGAAGGGAGCGCCAATTAGCTTTTCCATTGCAGATTTTGCTGAAGAAGTTTCTGAGCACTAGGTGCGTTTGCAGTGCCCCTGTAGTGTCAGCAGAGAGAAAACCCCCCATAAGTCACCCCATTTTTGAAAGTGAACCCCTCAAAGAATACATCTTGGTGTGTTGACTATTTTGACCCCACAGGTATTACAGGAAAGTATTCAAAAGAAGACAGTAAAAAGGAAAAACTCGAATTCTTCCAATAATATGTTTGTTTAGTTTCAAATTTCTCAATTTCACGAGGAACAAGAGAAAAAAAGTACCCCAAAATTTGTAACACAGGTTCTCCTGAGTAGAACGGTACCCCATATGTGGGCATAAA
This sequence comes from Dendropsophus ebraccatus, assembly GCF_027789765.1. NCBI lineage: Eukaryota > Metazoa > Chordata > Amphibia > Anura > Hylidae > Dendropsophus > Dendropsophus ebraccatus. The sequence continues at coordinate 97,056,485 of NC_091455.1, read as the reverse complement.
CCACTATATGGGCACACAGGAGGGCTCAGAAGGGAAGGAGCGCCAATTAGCTTTTTCAATGCAGATTTTGCTGAAGAAGTTTCTGAGCACTAGGTGTGTTTGCAGTGCCCCTGTAGTGCCAGCAGAGTAAAATCTCGCCATAAGTCACCCCATTTTGGAAAGTGCACCCCTCAAAGAATTCATTTTGGGGTTTGGTGAGTATTTTGAACCCACAGGTATTAGAGGAAAGTATTCAAAATTAGACAGTAAAAATGAAAAACTCAAATTTTTCCAATATTTTGTTCTTTTAGTTTGAAATTTCTCAACTTTACTATGAACAAGAGAAAAAAAGTACCCCAAAATCTGTAACACAGGTTCTCCTGAGTAAAAAGGTACCTCATATGTCAGTATAAACCACTGTATGGGCACACAGCAGGGCTCAGAAGGAAGGGAGCGCCAATTAGCTTTTTCAGTGCAGATTTTGCTGAAGAAGTTTAAGCACCAGGTGCGTTTGCAGAGCCTCTGTAGTGCCAGCGGAGTAAAATCTCCCAATAAGTCACCCCGTTTTGGAATGTACACCCCTCAAAAAATAAATTTTGGGGTGCTGTGAGCATTTTGACTTCACAAGTATTAGAGGAAAGTATTCAAAAGTAGACAGTAAAAATGAAAAACTCGAATTTTTCCAATAATATGTTCCTTTAGTTTGAAATTTCTCAATTTCACGAGGAACAGGAGAGAAAATTCACCCCAAAATCTGTAACGAAGGTTCTCCTGAGTAGAATGGTACCCCATATGTGGGCATAAACCACTGTATGGGCACACAGCGGGACTCAGAAGGAAGGGAGTGCTAATTAGCATTTTCAGTGCAGATTTTTCTGAAGAAGTTTCTGAGCGCCAGGTGCGTTTGCAGTGCCCCTGTAGTGTCAGCAGAATAGAATCCCCCCAAAAGACACCCCATTTTGGAAAGTACACCCCTCAAAGAATTCATCTTGGGGTGTGGTGACCATTTTGACCCCACAGGTATTAGAGGAAAGTATTCAAAATTGGCTAGTAAAAATGAAAAACTTGAATTTTTCCAATAATATGTTGGTTTAGTTTGAAATTTCTCAATTTCACGAGGAACAGGAGAGAAAACGTACCCCAAAATCTGTAACGCAGGTTATCCTGAGTAAAAAGGTACCTCATATGTGGGCATAAACCACTGTATGGGCACACAGCGGGGCTCAGAAGGAAGAGAGTGCCAATTTACTGGATCAAAACCGCAGCTAGTAAAAGTTATTAGAATAGCGCAGTTACTAAAATACAATAAAAAAAATGAGATTACAGGTAATGCGGGGTGTTTCCAGACAGTCTGGGGTGGTTATGGGCAACCTGAGGTGGTTACAGGTAATCTGGGGTGGATACGGACAACATGGGGTGGTCACGGGCAACCTGCTGTGGTTACGGCAACCTGGGGTGGTTACAGGCAACGTGGGGTGGTTACGGGCAACGTGCGGTGCTTATGGACAATCTGGGGTGGTTACGGGCAACGTGTGGTGGTTAAGGGCAATGTGGGGTGGTTACGGATAAACTGAAGTGCTTATAGCATGGCATGGTTACCGCAATCTGGAGGGGGTCATTGGCAAATTTGGGGTGGTCAGAGGCGACGTGCGGTGGTCAGAGGCAAAGTGCTGTGGTTACGTGCAATCTGGGGGGTTACATGTAATCTGGCGTGATTACGGGCAACCTGGGGGGGGGGGTATGTGCAACCTGGAGGGATTACAGACAATCTGGGATTGTTACTGATAAACTGAAGTGCTTATAGGTAATCTGGGGTGGGTACATGTAATTTGGGGTGTTTACGGGCAATCTGGGGTGATTACAGACAATCTGCAGGGGGTCACTGGCAATTTGGGGTGGTTACGGGCAAATTTCGGTGGTTACGGGCAAAGTTCGGTGGTTACGGGCAAAGTTCGGTGGTTACGGGCAACGTGCGGTGGTTACAGGCAACGTGCAGTTGTTACGGGCAACGTGCGGTGGTTACGGGTAATCTGGGAGTAAACTGCAATTATTACTATAATATAAAGTGTGTTTTATTTTTTTTGTGTGTTTTTCACTTTTTGTACTTTTACACAGTCATTTTCTCTATATTACTATGATTACTGTGATATTTTCTATCACAGTAATCATAGTTCAGTGACAGAGACCAAATTGGTCTCTGTCACTTTAAATTTTCAGAGATGACTGGTTCTGGAGCGCATGCGCACTTCAGAAGCAGCCGGGACGCCGAGGAGGAAGGACCTCCCTAGATCCGGTGAGTATATGGGGCAGGGGGGGTGACTGGGGGACGGGGGGTGACTGGGGTGGTGGAGGGCGACTTTGGGGGGACGGACACATCACTTTTTATCCCCTGTCATCAATCATTTATGGTGACAGGGGATAAAAAGTGCCGGCAGCACATGGTACAAGGGATCAGCGGTATATAGTATATACTGCTGATCACTTGTACCGGAACCCTGCAGGGGGGTCCCCGATCACTGCCCCATGCTCTCCGCTACCTCCGGTGGCGGAGAGCATGGGACTTAGATTTATTTTCACTTTTCCATCGCTGTGATAAGACAGTCTGTTCACAGCAATGGCGGCGGCCATCTATGAAATGATGGCCGCCGGGGGAGGGGGGTAAGTGACTTCCCTACTAGGGGGGGCTGATCTGGGGTCTGAGGGGACACTTATTTTATCTCCCCCCGCCGTGGATTCACGGCGGGGGGAGATGAAAGGCAGAGGCAATGCCCGTTACCGATGGCCGCCGCTATAACGTCAATAGCGACGATCGTCGGTAAGGGGGGCGGCTGGGACAGACCCCACACACTGCCCCAACCCCTCAGCTACCTCCGGTAGCTGGGGGGATGGGGTGGGGGCCTTCCCGGCCCCGCAATCTTATTCTGTGCCATCGCCGTAAAAAGCTGATGGCAGCAGAATAAGGCCCATTAGTGACCGCCGTAAAAAGCCGTAAAAAGCCGTATTGGCGGTCACTAAGGTGTTAATGTAACCATTTAATATAAGGGGTCATTATGGACGCAGTGATACCAAATATGTGTATCTTATTTATAGGGGATCATTTATAAAGGGGGGATGGGCAATGTGTATATTTATTTATATTTATTTATAAATATAAGCTCCGGGCGGGGGGGGGATCTGGGGGAGGCTGAAAGCTCCGGGCTGTGTGACACAGCCTCCTTCTGCTGCCCAATCTCAGTCAGGGACAGAGGGGGGAGGCAGGGAAAGCATGACGTCCAGGGACGTCATGATGCATTCTGGCACTGCTTTTCATGACGTCCCTGGACGTCATATTGGGGGAAGGGGTTAAATCCTTAGCAGTTACATGCAATAATGTGTTTTTTTACAAGAAGAATTTGCTCTTACACTACTTATTATGCTACATAATTTGTAGTAAAAGTAAGATTGATGTTTAGTATATCTAAGTATTTTTAGATGAATGTTTTATTTCAATTATACGAGGGGCTGCTGATAAGTCTTTGGCTTTACCCAGAAAGAAATGAGATAGGATGATGAAACTTTACATTTATGCAACATACTTTCCACTAATGTCAAAACACTTCTTACTCTTACATCAGTATTCCAAATTCTGTAAAACTGAAAGGATTTCAGTTGTGTCCAAAACCAGTCATCTGTAGCAGTCATGGCATCAGAAATTGTGTGAAATTTGATGCCCTTGAGGTGTTTCTTGAGGTTTGGAACAAGATGATAGTCGAAAGGAGCTAGATCAGGTTAATATAAGGTGTGTGGTAAACCAGCTAGAAGACTAGCTCCTAGCTTTTGCCGTGGTCGCTTGTGCAGTGTGAGCGGAGGCGTTGTCTTGCAGGAACAAGGTTCCTTTGGACAGCTTGCTGCATCTTTTGGCCTTCAGAGCTGCCTTCAATTGGTCCAAAAGTTCAGTGTAGTACCTTGCTTTGGTGGTGGAACCATTTGGAAGGTAGTTCACTAGCAGTACACCCTCCTTATACCAGAACACAGATGCCATCACCCTAATGGCTGATTTTTGCACTCTGACCTCTTTGGATCAGGAGAATCACTTTTCCTGCACTCCTTTGACTGCTCCTTGGTTTCAGGGTCATACAAATAAATTCAGGTCTCATCCCTAGTGACCAGTCAATCCAGGAAGTTCTTTTCAGTCCATAAATGCTGACAAATGGAACATGAAATCTTCGCTGACATGCTTTTCCGATCTGTTGTCAAACATTTGGGGACCCACTTTGCAGATAGCTTCTTTATGTTTAAATGTTCATGGATAATGACACAAACACCTTCCCTTCATAAGAAATCCCCATGATGTCTGCTATTCTTTTAGCTGAAATTCGCTGATTCTCCAGTATGAGTTTGTGCACAGCATTGACGATCTCCGGAACAACAACCACTCTTGGTTGTCCAGGACGTTCCTCATTATTGGTGCTGAAGTGGCCTGTTTTAAATTTGGCAACCCAGCTCTTACCTGTAGAATATGAAGGACATTGATCCCCCAATGTCTGCGACAAATGAATATCCTCCACGGACTTTCCTTGCAGAAAGAAGAATTATATCACTCCTCTGCTCTCATTTGCTGTGAATATCGCCTTAGACTCCGCCATTTTGTTTTCCTGCGCGCCCAGATCACTGTTGCCATAAGCTACAAATGCACAACTTTGAAAACATATATTAGACACATAAGGCTTTCATGTGATGTACCATTTTTTTTTTACCATAGAACCCCCCCCCCCCCACAAAGCCAAAGACTTATCAGCAGCCCCTGGTATATGCCTTTTAATATCATAAGTTGAGTTAAAGCTGTATATTATCTTAAATATAGCTTCTTCAGTGTTTCCACTCATAAATGCCCATAAATAGGGGTTAAGATATAATAATTCACCGACCATCCCTCAGGATATCATTTTACCATATTCTGTATTTGTAAATGAATCTGTGCCATGTGCCCTTCTGACTTCTACATATATGTTCACCAATGGGCCTAGCTTTTTGATACAGATGTATTACTTATATCATAGATACAAGAACATATTCTGGCGTTCTTTTCATTTGCTAAAAGTTTCCCTTTACAATGATATATTTACCTTCTGCATTGGCCAAACTTGTTTTTTTTGCAATGTAATTAGTAATAGTTGAAAAACAGCCCATGTTCATTGGCACTAATGTGTTTTCTATAGATTTTGGTGACAAAACACGGGATATAAATGTTGTCAAGCTGTACCACTGCTGGAAGGCACATTGTACACTAAAAGGTTGCATTTAAAATTATGAAAAACGGTTTTAACAAATGTTTCTTATTCTCTTGATTTTGTTTTTTTTCTAGTGTAAAACCAAATTGGCAGAAAAGGACAGCACCTCTAGGGCTTGCGTGGTTGTCAGCTGATTCAGATGCATGGCTTTGTTCTAAGCAAAATAGAGTAAGGGTCTACTTGACATTTTAATTACAAAAAATTATACATTTGATTGTGTTTGCAGCAGTAAATTTTACCTGAAAACATTCTGTCATTGGTTTTCTTGAATGATTCATAGGTGTAGATCATTGCATATATATTATATCGGAATACCTTTGGGGCAAATATGTCTCACTTATTATTGTGTATGTAGGCACAGATATTTACAAATAATTGCTGTGTGCTTACTATGCCATATACATAAGTGATAAATATATAAAATTGAAAATGTATGAAATGATATAGTCGTATAGTGTTAATGGCCATTGTTGTAAATGAGTCATCAGCTTTACTAATTGATACAAAATGAAATAGAAATGATCTTCTTATCATTAGTTTCTGCTCACCATAACAGATGTATAATTATTGAAAACCACTTATTACCAACATTTAAAATGAAGAGAAAGTTGGTTGTTTAAAATGGTATAAATATAGCTAGGGTAAGAACAATGTAAATTTTATATAACAATTTAAATATAGTTCTGTATATCTGGCTCTACACAATAAATACTTGACAACATCCTTACATTCCCATATGAGCTCTGGTCACACTAGTTTCATGACTTCTATCCATAATAGAGACTTGACAGCAATTCCTGGTTCATTTTCTAATGCGTTAAGCCTGATAGTTCCCATTACCTTAGTTTACTGTGGGGGTTCTGAAATTTTCAGCTAAATAAATTGTACTGCAGACTGAACTATTCTTCCTGTCAAATATACCATAACCCCTGAATAATAGGGGAAATGTAACGGTAAACCTAACCCTCAGAAACATGTACTCCTTTGTTTTATTCCCAATAGTTATATATTTTAATGTGTCAATCCTTAGTTGAAATATTCCTTAGATGCTGTGGAGACATTTAACAGGTATCAGTCCTTCTCATATTGGCTGAAGCTGGGCATTATCTGAGTGGGGCAGTGCCTACAGGGATGACGCATCCCCAGGAACCAGGGGACACCAGTGACCACTGGGGACTGGAAGCATTAGTTTAGGGCTCGCATAGGGGGATATTACTACTTTATTGTTTATTGTTACACCACCCCCAGACCTATATATATATATATATATATATATATACAGTACATAGGGATGCCTGTATTTCTTACAGCATTCAACATTCAGGATAGCATAGTATTGTATTAGTCTGAACTTTTATGGACTTGACATTACCAATTACAGATGTGTCAGGGCATTACCACCTATTTGCAGCAGTATGCTCTCCAGACACTCTGGCCCAGATTTATCAGTCTGTCTGAGGCACAGATGTGTCTGATTTTGGTCTCACACAGACTAGCTTATTTTGAGAAACAAACGCTGAGCTGTGATTGGTTGCTATGTGTCTGGAAAAAAAAAATCTGACACATTTTTGTCTCGGACAGATGCGAGCCAAACTTTCAGAAATTTCCACACTCTAAAATCTTGTGAAAACCTGTGAAAGTCCAAACTGATATTGAAGTCAATAACCAGTATTAGAAAAACATAGTTGCCACTCTTAACCTTATTTTGTGGTTTTGTTGATGTGAAATAGGTCAGATTTAAAGATGAGCAAACCTCAAGCGTGCTAGGGTTTGTTCAAAACCTAGCAAGCAGTATTTGATTATGGTGGGTAAAGAAGGTGGATGCAGCCCTAAGGCGGTTCTTAAAAAACATGGATACCGCCATAGACTGTGTCCATGTTTTCCAGCACACCCTAGGGCTGCATCCAACTTCAGCCACTGGTAATCAAATGCAGCACACGTCCTCGAGGTTCGCTCATCTCTAGTCAGATTGTAATACTGCACACAACCTGTGTGATGATCATAATTAGAAATATATATATATATACACACACACACACACACACACACACTAAATAACACCCATAAATGCATTGATATATCTTATGCTATGTGTGTTTCTTGTTCTGAAACATAGCTGCTAAAATTTTGGTCTATGCCTGTTAAATTCATAATTTTTAATAATATTATTGTTACTTCTATAGGTATTATGCTCAAACATTTATACCTATTGTTTTTATTATAGTGTTTTCCATTTGTAATTACTGTATGCAAAACCTTGTGCTGCTGTAGTAAGTGCTGTAGAATACAGTGGGCCATATATGTAGGTATGTAGCTATAACATTAATCCCTATCCTATAGTTAGCAGTCCTTGCCAGATAGCAACAGGAGATAATGTATTTCTACTACAGGTGCAAATCAATAAAACATCAGTTGTGTATGTAATGTTAAATGAAATAAGTGAAGGTTTCCTTGGGCTATTTAATTCTTTTATCCATGTTTCAATAGTTCAAACCTTCAATTAAAACTGATATTGTTAGAAACCAGAAATATATGCCACATCTCCTCACTAGCTACAGGCTCAGCAGTATAGTGTTGGTACAAAATACCCTTACATGAGCAGAGTTCTGTTTGCTTTATGTTTACAATTATTACACAAAGCAGAAAACTAGATAGAAAATATGGTAGTGCCATAGTATAGTAAATGTTTCAGCACTTTCCTTTTTCAGATTGAATTTATTTATTTATTTATTTTTTTCACCTTTAAAATTTTGTATTGTGATTCTGCGCTTAACATAATCTGATTTCTGTTAATTGTCCTATGCAGCCTATGGTTTTTTTTATTCGTTCTTTAAATTGTTTCTGTCATTTAATTTTTTAATAGTACAAGCGATTTTAGAAAACTCTGTAATAGTTATTAGACAAAAAAAAAAATCTTTCTTTACTCAGAAAGCTGTTTTCCCCCCTCCCCCCCTCACTTATCTGTTCATTATCAGGCAAAGCCATCTTCATTATAGAGGAGCAAAGGGAAGACGGTTTTGTTGTGTCCAGTGTAACCTATGGACAGAGGAGATAGCTAGGGGGATAAGTGAGCAGGGAGAGAAGACAAGCAGCCATTCAGGCCTATTGACTCCTATTGGTGATAGCAGCCGGTCATGAAGAGAGCTCATGAGGTTGTTTCATAGACTATTTGGAGCCCTGTAAAGTATGTGGAAACAAAAAAGCGATCTACAAAACAGAGCAACAAAGAAATAATAAGAAGATGCGTAGCTTGACAAAGTGCTGGAAGGGCACGAAAAAGGGCCGTTGCTGCTTGATGCGCTCGCATGTGCTTTCCATCCCATGCAGTGATTTTAAAGATTGAATAAAGGATACTTCCCACCAGAAGAAGTGGTGAGTGCCACTTCTCATTATTTCTTTGTTGTTCTGTTTTAAATAACTTCCTTTATTTTGAGTATCAAATAACAGCTGTTAAAAACTGTTGTGTGGACATAGCCAGAGAGTCTTTTTAGTGACTAAGGGTTCTTTTCAACACACAGATTTATCGGACAGATTTTTGAAGCCAAAACCAGAAATGGATTTAAAAAGAGGAGAAATCTCAGTCTTTCCTTCATTACCTGTTTCCTGTAAGAACTAATTATACAGGTGACGCAGCACCAACAAGTGATTGAGGAGCAGCAGAGGGCTCATCTAGAGGCAATGTATGCTTAACCACAAGAGATGTTGGAACAGCAGAGAGTGTTTATATGGGGAAATGGAGGCTCGTCAAGATGATTCAACCGCAGATATAAAAAAAAATAGAAACAATTACTAAATAATTTGAAGCCTTCAAAAGATCCCCAGCACCAGGGAGGAATTTAGAGTACTGTGGGCCCTGTGCTGTTCATTAACCCCTTAAGGACAGAGCCTGAAATGGCCTTAATGACAGAGACAAATTTTATGAATATGACCAGTGTCACTTTAGTCATTAATAACTTCGGGATGCTTTTACCTATCCGGCTGATTCTGAGATTGTTTTCTCGTGACATATTGTACTTTACATTTCTGGTAAATTGGAGTCGATACTCATAACAAATCTTTATGAAAAAAACCCAAATAATGTGAAAAAATGTGAAAAAATGCATTTTTCCAACTTTGAAACTTCTTTGCGTATACAGAAAGTGGTTATACCACATAAATTATATATTAAATAGCATTAGCAACATGTCTACTTTATGTTGGCGGCATTTATTAAACTATCTTTCATTTTTTTTAGACGATGGGAAGCTTAAAACATTAGCAGCAAATTTCCAAATTTTCAGTAAAATTTCAAAATCAGATATTTTTAGGGACCTGTTCAGATTTAAAGTGTATTTGAGGGGCCTGTATGTTAGAAAGCCCCACAAAGCACCCCATTTCAGAAACTGCACCCCCCAAACTCTGCAAAAGCACATCCAGAAAGTGTTTTAACCCTTTAGGGGAGTCACAGAAATAAAAGCTAAGTGTGTAAGGAATTTGAAAATTTAAATTTTCTGTGCAGAGATTTTATTGTAATCCAATATTTTTCATAATTATAAACCTATTACCAGAGAAATGCACCCCAATAATTATTGCCCCGTTTCTGCAGTTTATAGAAATACCCCATATGTGGCCCTATTTGACACAACCACAAGCCTCAGATATAAGGGAGCGCCTAGTGAATTTCAACGCCTCCGTTATATTTGGTCATTTTTGACTGTACCACTTCAGGTTGGCAGAGGCTCTGGGGTGTCAAAACCTAAAAAACACCCCTAAAGGGACACCATTTAGAAAACTACACCCCTCAAGGAATGTAACAAGGGGTGCGGTGAGCATCTGGACCCCACAGGTGCTTCACAGATTTTCCGAACAATATGGCGTGAAAAAAGAAAAATTTATTTTTTACACTAAAACGTTGTTCTAGCCTTCAATTTTTCATTTTCTTAAAGGGATAAGAGGCAAAAAAAGACAAAAAATGTGTAGCGCAGTTTCTCCCGAGTACAGAAATACCCCACATGTGGCGATAGAGTGCCAAGGGGGCGCAGGACGAGCCTCCAAAGGGAAGGAGCGCCAATTGGCTTTTGGAAGATGAATTTCACTGAAAAGGATTTCAAGGGCCATGTCGCATTTACAGAGCCCTCGTGCTGCCAAGACACTGGAAACCCCCCACAAGTGATTTCATTCTGGAAACTACACCCCTCAAGGAATCTAACAAGGGGTGCAGTGAGCATATGGACCCCACTGGTGACGGGCACAAATGTGGAACAATGTGACGTGAAAGGGAAAAATTTCATTTTTTCACTTTCATGGCACAAATGTGCCCGTCATCAAGGGGTCCATATCCTCACTGCACCCCTTGTTAGATTCCTTGAGGGGTGCAGTTTCCAGAATGGGGTCACTTGTGGGGGGTTTCCAGTGTTTTGGCAGCACGAGGGCTCTGTAAATGCGACATGGCGTTCATCATCCATTCTAGCCAAATCCAACCTCCAAAATCCAAATGGCGCTCCTTCCCTTCGGAGGCTTGCCCTGCGCCCACATGGCGCTTTATGTCCACATGTGGGGTATTTACGGACTCGGGGGAAATTTCTCTACACATATTGTGTGTTTTTTTCTCTTTTAACCCCTTGTGAAAATGATAAATTCAAGGCTAAACCAACATTATAGTGTAAAAAATGTAATATTTCATTTTTACGCCACATTGTTCCACATTTGTGCCCGTCACCAGTGGGGTCCATATGCTCACTACACCCCTTGTTACATTCCCTGAGGGGTGTAGTTTCCATAATGGGGTCACTTGTGGGGGGTTTCAACTGTCTTGGCAACACAGAGGCCTTTTGAATGCAACATGGCCCCTCAAAATCCATTCCATCCAAATCCAGCCTTCAAAAACGAAATGGTGCTCCTTCCCTTCGGAGGCTTACCCTGCACCCGCATGGTGCTTTATGTCCACATGTGGGGTATTTACGGACTCGGGGGAAATTGCGCTACACATTTTGTTTTTTTTCTCCTCTTTTAACCCCTTGTGAAAATGATATATTCAAGGCTAAACCAACATTATAGTGTAAAAAATGTAATATTTCATTTTCACGCCACATTGTTCCACATTTGTGTCCGTCACCAGTGGGGTCCATATGCTTACTACACCCCTTGTTACATTCCTTGAGGGGTGCAGTTTCCATAATGGGGTCACTTGTGGGGGGTTTCAACTGTCTTGGCAACAAAGGGGCCTTTTGAATGCAACATGGCCCCTCGAAATTCATGCCATCCAAATCCAGCCTTCAAAAACCAAATGGCGCTTCTTCCCTTCGGAGGCTTACCCTGCACCCGCATGGTGCTTTATGTACACATGTGGGGTATTTCCGTACTCAGGGGAAATTGCTCTACACATTAAATGTTTTTTTTATCTTTTAACCCCTTTTGAAAATGAAAAAACATGACAAGATTAATGATTTAGAGTAAAACTTTTACAAAAATTACACTAAATGTTGGTCTAGCCTTGATTTTTTTCCATTTCCACAAGGGGTTAAAAAAGAAAATGAACACAAAATGTGTAGGGTAGTGTCCCCTGAGTACGAAAATACCCCACATGTGGGCATAATGTGCCATATGGGCACAGGGCAAGTAACCAAAGGGACAGAGCGCCATTTAGAGGCTGGAATGGAGGATGGAGGCCATGTCGCAATTACAAAGCTCCTGTGCTGCCAGGACAGTAGAAACCCCTGACAAGTGACCCCATTCTGGAAACTACACCCCATAAGGAATCTAACAAGGGGTGCAGTGAGCATATGGACCCCACTGGTGACGGGCACTTACGTAGAACATGTGCCGAGAAAATAAAAAATACAATTTTTTTCATTTTCACGTCCCAAATGTGGCCGTCACCAGGGGGCCATATCCCCGCTGCCCCCCTTCTTAGATTCCTTATGGGGTGTAGTTTCCAGAATGGGGTCACTTGTGGGGGGTTTCTACTGTCCTGGCCGCACAGAAGCTTTGTAATTGCATCATGGCATCCTCTAATGGGAATGGCGGCCATACCTACTTAGCTGGGGAAAAGGGACAATTCTAATTTATTTGGGGGTATTAGGCCAATTATTAGTTTATAAGGTTGAAAATGACAGGTGTCCATCAAACTCAACCTGTGTTGATCCAGAGGAAGGCAAAAAAAAACCCTCGTAAGGCAGACGACAGTAGCCTCATCACAGGGGAAAATTCCTTCCCGACTCCATAATGGCGATCAGAATAATCCCCGGATCAAAGTGACCCCTGAAATAGGAATAAGGGACAGAATTTAGATAATGTAGAACCCCAATGACGTGTGGTACGCCTTGATGCGGTCCTGTATGCAGAGGCCGGGGTTATCAGGACAGGTGTCACACTGGAAAATGGCGTCCTTCCTGATCCCCCTGTTACGCCACACTCTGCACTTCTTCTGGGGTCTCCCTTTCTCCAGTGTGGGGGGCGTCACCTGGAAAATGTTGTCCTGGTGCGATACGGGGTCCCTCATATCCAGAAGCGCTGGATCCTCTCCATGGCTGCTAAATATTAGGGCGCTATTACTACTTCTGATATGTTCGGATCGTGCCGCAAGCTACAGGGCAGCGAGGGACTGGAAGAGGGGGCGCTGGTATAAAAGTTATCCCCGTACAGGTGGTAACCTTTATCCAGCAGTGGGAAGATCAGTTCCCAAACGATCTTCCCACTAACTCCGAGGATGGGGGGGGAGGGGGCATCTGGGGGCTGCATTCGGGTGTCCCTTCCTACATACACTCTAAGGGTACATGCACACTGCGGAATCGCGACAGATAACCCTTCGTGCATTCCACAGCTGGCACCCACCGGCGGACTGATGCAGGCGCACGTCTCCACACGTGTCATAGACTCCATTCTATGCACGGGCGGATTCCGCTCTCCGTCCAACGTATTCATTCTTTGGATGGATGATGGAATCCGCTCGTGCATAACATGGAGTCTATGACACAGGGGGAGACGCGCGCCTCCATCAGTCCGCCGGTGGGTGCCAGCTGCGGAATGCACAAAGGGTTATCCTTCGCCATTCCGCAGTGTGTACGTACCCTAAATCTGTAAGTGTACCCTGAGGTACTGTCACAGAGTGTGTAGAATTTCACACCATACCGCCATCTCTTATTGGGACGGTACTGGCGGAAAAGACGTGTCTGGGGGGTAGCGTAGCATACGACACGTCACTGGATGATGAGGATGATGAGGATGAATGGTGGAAAGAAGGATCCCCCCATTCATCCTCACTGGCTGTTTCGGTGTCGGAGGCAATAATAACGTATTCCTCTGACGCCGAAAACACCCTGGGGGCCATTTGTATACGGGGATTGGTATATGGGGTATGTAGTGGTGTAGTGTCAAACTTTATTCAATGTAGTGTGGTGTAATGTAGTGTTTTTTACGTGTTTTTTTACAGTAAGTATAAAAAAAAAAACTACGCCAACAAAGGAGTTGCTGATAAATGCCGCACTTATGTGCGGCACTGATCAGCAGACCGTGGCAGTAGAATATAGAAAAAAAACACCCTACGCCAAAAAGGAGGAGTTGCTGATTAGCAGCGCACTTTCGTGCGATGCTGATCAACACTCAGCGGTGATAGGGTGCGGAAAATAGAAAAAAAAAATTTGAAAAAAAAAAAAAAAAATTTCTACATTCTGAACATCCCTGTAGCTGCTGATAAGTGTATTACACATATCAGCCGCTAGAGGGCAGCAGAGCGCAAAATACGGAAAGAGCCGACGCTGGAGCCGAAAATAGCCGAGAGAAGCCGAACGTGACGTCACGGAAGAAGCCGAAGACCCGAACGAAGACGAGGATGCCGCGAACCCGGAAGACGCCGATCAGGAGCCCGGGACAGGTGAGTAATGTACAAATACCTGCCCTGGACCCCTCAGCTAGGTAGCCGAGGGGTCCAGGGCAGGTATTTACTATTTTGTGGGACTCTGATCGCCGTGCCACCGGCCCGATCGCTGTGAACGGCCGGCCGGCCGTTCACGGCGATCGGGCCGGTGGCACGGCGATCACCATTACTTTTTACAGTAATGGCGGTCGGTGCCGTCCTCGGACAGCACCGACCGCCATTTTTTTCCGGGTCATCGGGTCGCCGATGACCCGGAAAGGTTCCGATCGCCGCTATTGGCTGATCTGAATTGATCAGCCTATAGCGGCGATCGTAAGCACGGGGGGTGTTAACCACCCCCCGTGCCGTGAAGCTAAGATGGCCTGCTATGATTTATAGCAGGCCATCTTCCCCGACCGCTGTGTGTGAACACGCAGCGATCGGGGAAACATCGGGCGTAAATTTACGCCCTGATGCGCCAAGTACCAGGGCACGAGGGCGTAAGTTTACGCCCGATGTCGTTAAGGGGTTAAAGGGGTTGGCCACTTAATAGTAAATTTGCTCAGTGTACAGTATTAGTAAGTGTACTCACTGTATATACAGACAGCAGCCCCCTGTGTACCTCATAGAGCTAATAGACATTCCTCCTCCAGGCTGGGCTGCCCTGCTCTGTGGGGTTTTGGTCCCTAAGATGGCCGACATGGAGGAGCATGTGACCATGCCCCGCCCCCCAGTGTCCACCACTGAGCCTGTATATGTCTATGGAGGACACAGGGGACAGGGCATGGTCACATGCTCCTCCATGTCAGCCATTTTATGGACTGAAACAAAACAGAGCAGGGCAGCACAGCCTGGAGGAGGGGAGTCTGATTTTAGCTCTATGAGGTACACAGGGAGCTGCTGTCAGTATATACAATGAGTACACTTACTAATACTTTGTACTGACCTATTTTACTATAAAGGGGCCAACCCCTTTAAGCTTTCAACCCTTTCGCCCCTCTTACAGTTCCTGGACAGATGTGGCGGCAGAAAGCACTGTATTGTTGTTGTTGTTGTTGTTATTATGGACTAACTATTCATTGACTGAGAATTTGGGGGGTAGGTCTGCACCCGATAGAAAGGGATTCCATGATTAGTGGTTAGATGGCCTAGGGTTTTTGTAATCCTCTTTTATTGTTGATTCAAATTTCTTTGTCTGGATAAGAAAAAAAAAGTTTTAGGCCACTTTAGAAAAAAAAATGTGCTTTGTACTAAAATTAACTTGTAAAATGGTGTAATGATGAGCATACATAATCCAGTAATCCACAATCCCAAAAACTGTTCCCCATGAGTGTCACAACATGTATAAAAACATAAAGGCAGTTGTGGCCATGATTGTGTCATTTGTCCTTTAATGTCTATTCTGAGTGTTAGGGTAGCTTCACACATATCGGAGTTTGCAGCGAAATCCACTGCGAATCCTGGTATAGTGAAGTTGAATGGGTCACATACCCACAGAGGAATTTTCATTCCGCTGCCAGTATGTGACCCGGTGGCCTTGGGCTGTGTTCACACAACGTATATTTTCATAATTATTATTATGAAAATATACATTACCTTGCCATCTATGGGATCCTGCCTAGAGTGTATACACATAGTATACCCTCCGACCGGGATCCCTAGTGGCGCCGCAAACAACCGACATGTCAGTTTTCTGCGGCCGCTATTCATTGAATAGCGGCCGCAGAAAACCATGTCAGTGCACACTATGTAGAGAGCAGCTCCAGCCGCACGCTCCATAGTGTGCTTTGGGGAAATCTGATGCGGGCGCACACAGATGCCCCTGCATCAGAACTCTGCGGGGCTAAAGATCATCTGGACTGTACTGCACGGGTCACGGAATGGCTGGTCTCTTACATAATGTGAACATAGCTTTAATCAGTATAAGGAAATCTAGCCTCTAGCCCCATTTAAAACTCTTACTTTGTTTCCTAATGTAGCAATGCCCTCATGGTCTGCAGGACGAGACTGCTTATCATGATGTGGATACTGCCTGCTGCTCATGATGAGCATATTCTGCTGTCTGTTAGTTTCATTTGGAATATTCATTTGGCTACTGTAGTTTGATATGAGCAGTTAATGCATGGTATGCCATGTGCCGGGATAGCAATGCTGTGTTGTAGCAGCTAGGAGGGTGTTGGGTCACTTGGGCACTTGTCACGGTGGCCAGGAGGGGTATTGGAACCCACCCACCCCCGACAAATGGGCACTGCGCTGGTAGGAAAGGATAACCTAAGTGTAGGTGCAGGTGCGACAAAAATATGACAGAGTCCAGCACTTAACCAGATGAATAGTTTACTTGAAATCTTCAGTGCAATAAAATACAGTACCAGTATAACTTTAAGAGCAGGTGCAGGAAAGAAGTAGTAAGGAGTAGTGGTGCAGAGCAGAGAGTTGGAATGCGTCTTGGGGGCCTTTTCCAGGTAGTTGTGTACTCTGCCGGGATACTGTGTAGAAGAAGTATAGAAAAGAATACTCGTACTCACATTTAGTACAACTGGGTATAGCAGACTTTCCAAGACTTTCCAGAAGAGCCATGCAGACAGTAGGATACGTCAACTTTCCCGTTATTTGTCCTTCTTGGGGCAGTACCTATCTGTGGTGGTTACTGCCCTTAGGTTAGGAGAGATCCCAGGCATGGCCAAGGTTTCTTTAGAGGACGGCGACCCCTCCCAATGGTTAAGTACTGCATGTTAATGCAGGTTACTTTGTAAGTCTCTATGGTCCCAGACAAGGGTCCAGGCTTCACTGCAGTAGGGTCTCTCTGTCTGTGTCCCCCCCCCCCCACTGACAAAAGACCTCCCACCAGGAACTAACCTCCCTTTTATAGGGGTAAACTAAGCTGTGTGATATTTGGTAGGCTATGGACAGAGGAGAAAGAAGTGTAGTAGGTAAATTGGAGCTTTAATTGGACAGAACAGAACATGTGACAAACAACATATAACCCATTATACCTTCAGTTGTGTTTAATACATAACATACAACAAGAAGGAGAGTGACATCTAGTGGGGAAAACACATAACATCTCTTTCATCCCCTTTGTACAATACTTGACAGGGATACTTTGCTCAGGTGTAATAAAACTTACATGTAGCTATTCTTTCTCACCTAGATGGGAAGCTCAAAGGACAGAGATGACATAGAGGACAGACATAAGAGATCATTTCTGAATGCCCCTAGAACAGTTACCTCACCTAGTGTGAGGTAACAGAACATATTCCTAGAGGAACATGGTCAGTAAAAACATGTCAGCTATGTGTACGCAACATTTTTTTTTTTGTTGAAAATATGGCCATATTTGGATTATTACTGATGTAAATAATGATCATGCTCTTTATTTACTAACCATAAATATAAAAAATGGCCAAATTTTTGCCTCACAAAAACATGTTAACATAGCCTTTCTATAGCCTATACACTAATTATAGAAGCAGGACAGTAGTATTGTTCAGACAATGTGGATTAAAGGGACTCTATCACCTCCAAACCATCCTCCTCAAAACCTTAAACTAAAGTCATCTGTATATAGGATAAAGGATGCTGATTCCAAATTTGTAATTTGTAGCTTTCTACTCATTTGTATTTCACTGTTGTAAGCCTACAAACTGGGCATGTAGATGCACTTAGCTCAAGAATATAATGGGGAGGACTCCTTCAGTTGTGGACTTATAGAAAAGAAATGCAAGAACATAGAAAGATAAAAATGGCAGATATAGAATCAGCGTTGTATACTCTAAGGCTGGGTTCACACTACGTATATTTCAGTCAGTATTGTGGTCCTCATATTGCAACCAAAACCAGGAGTGGATTAAAAACACAGAAAGGCTCTGTTCACACAATGTTGAAATTAAGTGGATGGCCGCCATATAATGGCAAATATTTGCTGTTATTTTAAAACAACGGCTGTTATATTGAAATAATGGCAGTTATTTACTGTTATATGGCGGCCATCCACTCAATTTCATCATTGTGTGAACAGAGCCTTTCTGTGTTTTTAATCCACTCCTGGTTTTGGTTGCAATATGAGGACCACAATACTGACTGAAATATACGTAGTGTGAACCCAGCCAAATAATTATGTATAATCTATTTATAACTTAAGTTTAGCGGGTGTTTTGGAAGTGACAGAGCCCCTTTTGAGTCAAGAGATTTTGGTCAAAATCCATGTCAAGCTGAATTCCACTGAATGTCTGAACCTAGCCCAAACTCCACCCCTACCAGAACAATAAATCATTTTGATAGTTGATGTTTCACTAAATTAGGAATACAACCCATACCTCAAGAGCCACACAGGAATGGTTGTGAGGAAGAAATGGTTGTCTTTTAACCAAACTGCACACTGAATCTGTATTTAATTCTAACAATATCAAGAATCTGGATAATATTCTTGTTAGAAATAAATAAAGGCAGCTCTATGCATATTCTTTTCAGGAAGGGCTTTACTAAATCTTATTAATAGTGGTGCTGTGTTATGTGTTACTAATGAAAAAGATATAGAATATTTACATACATGATTTTTAGTTTTTGTTTAAAGTGCAAAGAGTTGCCAATCAGGTCCTAATTATTTTATTTTTTTTTTTTACACAATGAGAAATATAAAAAAGATATATATTTTTTTTTTTTGATTATTTTTTTTAAAAAGGAATTTTAAAACTTATTAGGACCTGATTGGGAAATTTTAGCATTTTTAAAAAAGATACAAGAATGAGAAAAATTAAAAAATAAATAACTACATTTCATTTCCATCAGAGGAATCAAACCAAAGAAAAAAAACGTTACTACCATGTTTCCCCGAAATAAGACAGTGCCTTATATTAATTTTCTTTCCCAATGAGGCACTCTGCCTAATTTTTGGGGATGTCTAATTTCTTGGGAGCGGCACCAGACAAGCATGTTGAGGGAGATTGATGAGTGGCATGGGAGGGAGAGGGGTGGGCAGCACGGGAGAGAGAGGGGTGAGCGACATGGGACAATCACGGGAAGGGATGGGGTGAGAGGCGGCTGGTGGTGGATGGCCTTACTTTTAGGGAGCGCCTTACTTTTGGAGTAGGGGTGCCTTTTTTTCGGGGGGTGCCTTAGTTTTGGCTACTTTGTAGATTTGTTGGGGTCTCTTATTTAAGGAGCCCACAACTCCCACACTAGCTAGGAGATTCAACTATATCTGATTGCAAATCAGTCCTTTGTTGGCAGATACTGACTGATAGCTAAGTTAGCTGGAGGCCGGGCAGCATTGATTATTCACGAGGAAGGAGGGTAAGGCGTACCAGAGTGCAGTATAAAGGCTGAGCCACAACTTCTTTTTGACTCTTTATTACAGTAGGAGACCTGAGATTGTGCGTAATCCACTCCACTGACAAATCACCAAAAGGTAACCTGCCACACCTGAGAGGACTCTGAGAGGACTGCAGCACTGTAGCAAGGATTTTGCCCATGTGCCTTAAGGGTACAAACCCACTTGACGTATTTGCTGCGTTAATCAGTCTTAAAAATAAGCAGGCAAAACGCAGGTTGGCTTTATACAATTGTTCTGCGTTAAAATACGCAATTGTGTATTTTTGAAGCGTGAAGCTTGTTGTTAGCAAAGCATCAGTTGTTAACAACCTGTGCGAAAAACGCATGTAGCTTCACGCTTCAAAAATACGCAATTGCGTATTTTAACGCAGAACAATGGTATAAAGCCAACCTGCGTTTTGCCTGCTTATTTTTAAGGGTGCAAACACACACACCGTATATGCAGCAGATACGCAGCAGATCTGATGCTGTGTTCAGTTATTTAGATCTAATCTGCTGCGTATCGCAGCAGTAAATACGCTGCATATACGGTGTGTGTGTTTGTACCCTGAGACTGATTCACGCAGCAAATACGTCAAGTGGGTTTGTACCCTAAGAGATTAAATCTTCTACCATTCTTTATTGGTTTAATGTTGATCGACATTTGCTCTAGTTACTATATAGGCTGGATGAGAACTGCAACCTTTAAACCAGGCACTGTAAAATTATCAGATGTAGTGTAAAGCTGTAATTGCACGCTAGGAGCTTAGCTAATGTGTTAGGCCTGAATTATTTATTATACATAGATTACACTATACTCCTAGGAAATTAATATGAGAGCTCGTAGTACAGATAATTGTAGTAGATGTCAAGGGGCAAACAAGGATTTGATTCACTTGTTGTGGAGATACCCTAAATTGTCAAGATATTGGAAGTTATTACTGTAGGTCAAAGAGTGGGGCAATAGCTAAAAACAAAAATTGGGCTTTAACTAAAATTGGCATTATTGGGCGATTTTTTTAAATACATTTTCTCCCCATGTTTTAAATGTACAAGGTTACATAAGGGGATATTGGGCAAACTGTTCTTTGCCGCAAGGAACTGTATTTTAAGTAAATGGATATCAATGCAGGGACCAACAGTAGAGCAGGGGAAGAAAGAATTAAATAAGCTAAAAACCGTTGACTCTATAAAGGTGGTACAAACAAGTGGGGTTCAGGAGTTTAAAGAAAAAATGTTGGAATGGTGTGTTGGCAATATGATTCAACTCTGTGGAGCTGGGGAGAGAATAGAGAGAGGGGTAAAAAAAAAAAAGATGGTAGGGCTCACAGTGACAGGCTTGTTGACTGTTGCCAATGCTGACCAGTAGAACTGTTAATCATGAAACATTTGCAATTATTGGTTATTCATATGAATTCAACAGAACATATACTGCACAGGAATTTAAATCTCATGGTTTCAACAAAACATTATTTAATCTGGGCTTGCTTTGAATTTCTTTGAAAGTTTTCTATTGATTAACTTAGCTATAAAGTAGACTTACCTACGTGTATACAGTTATACTTCCCCCCAGCTGTTTTTCCATTGTTATCAAAGTCTAAGAATGTTAATAGCATGAGAAATAAGTTGTGGCCAGTAGATGGCAGTACATGAGTGAGGAATAGACAGCCAACAGTCTTGCAGATTAAATTATTTGGACAAGGATATTTTCACTTCAGTCAGTTCATTGTTAGTTAGCTTAGTCCCAGAAAAATATCCAACAAACCACAGGTGCTGCTCTGCAAGTGCTTTATCTAAAACACAACTGCTGCTGCTCTTACAGCAAAGAAGGGGAACATGTGTTTGTTATTCATTTATTCAAAGCTATAGTTTCTGTCAATCATCCTTTAAATCACTGCATGCCGCAGGAAAGGCTCCTCGTAAGAAAACAATTGCTGGTACACAGGAGATTCTAACATGTGCTTCCTTGGTGTCATACTGACAAAGTATGAAACATTTTTACTGGAGATCTCAGTATGTATAAATCAATTTGCAAGCGAGCTGAGACTTCTGCCTTTCTAGAGACCTTTTTGGCCGAGAGGGAAAAAGTGTAACGTGATAAACACAACTCTAGTACTTGGAGTTTATTCATCACTTTTGTTGATATATTGCCGGATTTGACACGGAATGGACAACTAAGGTCCTTTGAAAGTATGGTACCTTTTTTTCATTACTATGTATTTTTGATCACTTGCTCATAGTCTTGTGTAAATTGTGTTTTTGATGTTTATTATATTCATATTTATGACATTTTATGTAAACAAATTTGGCCACCATATTTGGGCAGGAGTGAGTTGAGATTGGAGACAATGAGGATTGTAGGGAGTGTATGAGTTGGTAAAAAAATGTCTATACCACACAGATTTCTGTATATGTATGGGGAAGGAATGTCAAGAGGGGCACGGATGTTAACATTGATTGTGAAGATACCTATGAGCAATCAGGAGAATAATATATATTATATTTATTAAAAAATCCTATCCCGTATTAAGTTTTAAAATCATCCCCTTTTCCCATTTTATATATAAGAAAAAAAACCATAATTGCTATTGCCACATGCGGAATGGCCCAAATGATTAAGTTATCACATTCCTGATCTCTTACGGTAAATGGCATAAGCGCCAAAACATGCAAAATTGAAGGTTTTTGGTCACATCTAGAGATGAGCGAACCTCGAGCATGCTCGAGTCCATCCGAACCCGAACTTTCGGCATTTGATTAGCAGTGGCTGCTGAACTTGGATAAAGCCCTAAGGCTATGTGGAAAACATGGATATAGTCATTGGCTGTATCCATGTTTTCCAGACAACCTTAGAGCTTTATCCAACTTCAGCAGCCCTAGCTAATCAAATACCGAACGTTCGGGTTCGGATCGACTCGATCACGAACCCAGTTCGCTGATCTCTGGTCACATCATATCCAGGAAAATTTTAATAAAAAGTGATCAAAAAGTCACATACACAAGCAAGCTACCAAGAGAAAGAACAGATCATGGCACAAAACATGATGACTCAAATAGCCCCATAGACCAAAAATAAAAGCGTTATAAGGATAGAAATAGAGCAATTTTAAACAATTAGGCCTTATTCACACGTTCAGTATTGTTTTCAAATCTGTAGTGTCCTCCGCTTAAAATTACAGATTGGGCATCTGTATTGCATTTGTATTTCTGTAAATCCGTTTTTTCCCCCTACTGCTTGTAAACAATTTAAACATTTTTAAAAAAAAACTAAGGCCTTATTCGCACGTTCCGTAATTTACGGATCCGTATTTCCTTATTCGAGTTAGTGCACATTTTTGTGTATTGGGCTATTCACACTATCAGTGGCTTACAAGGATGCAAACCAATGCTGAGAAAAAAAGGACATGTCCTAGTGCGGACCCAGATTTTTTTTTTACATATCCTCTCATAGAAAACAATGGGATCCCCTATTTTTTACAGATTGTAACCTGTTTGGCATTTTGTATTTCCGTAAAAAAATACGGATAACTCATAGGTCATAAGGTTGTGTTTCTAAGCAACCACAACCAGGAAGAAGGATCTGCAGAACATGTACCTGCAAACAGAAAGAGAGAGTTAATTAACAGAATTGTCCCACAGTAAAACAAACCAGAAATGGCAAAGTAAAATGGCTGACAAACGATCATGTGACTTTTATTTAGGGGTTGGGCATACTGGTACTAGCTTTTTAACCTACTCAATTTTATTAACTAGTATTGTGCAGTCAGTAAAAAAAGTTTTTTATCTTTCTAATTGTACTGACTTGATAAACAAGGAAAACATGTCAGTTTTACCACAGGTCGAAATACGTAAAAAAATGAAATAGTACAGAAAAATGAAACATGTCAATGTAAAGTACAATTGGTGTTGCAAAAAACAAGTGCTGATTGAGGTCTGTAGTTTAAAAAATGCTAGTGCTATTGCCTTTTAACCCCTTAAGGACAGAGCCCAAAATGCCCTAAAGGTCTGCGCCAATTTTTATTTTTGCGTTTTCATTTTCCTCCTCGCCTTCTAAAAGTTATAACTCTTATTTTTCCATCTACAGGGCCATGGGAGTACTTTGTAATGCAGCCTTTCAATCTACCATAAAATTAATGACGGAACCCCCAAAATATAATTTATGGGGGTTCAGTGTTTACGTAATGCACTTAACGGTAAAACTGACAATTTATCTTTATTCTATAGGTCAGTCTGAGTACAGAGATATGCTTGTTTACATAGCTTTTCCAATGTTTCACTACAGTTATTAACAATAAAACTTTAAAAAAAAAAAAATAGGTATATTTAAAATGGCCCTATTGTAACTCCTATAGCGCATTTATTTTTTCACCTACGGGGCTTTATGGGGTGCCATTTTTTGCACCATGATCTCTAGTTTTATTAGTACCATATCTGTATAAATTGGATGTATTGATCACTTTTTATAATTTTTTATATATAAAATATCAGGGGTGTAGTCATACACCCCTATCCCTATGTGCCCCCTGTATAGTCATACACCTCTATGCCTATGTACCCCCTGTATAGTCATATACTTTTTTTCCTATGTGCCCCCGGTATAGTCATACACCTCTATGCCTATGTGCCAGGGTCTGTGCCCCCTGTACAGTCATACACCCAGTCCCTATGTGCCCCCTGTATAGTCATACACTCCTATCCCCATGTGCCCCCACCTGTATAGTCATACACCTCTATCCCTATGTGCCCCCTGTATAGTCATACACTTCTATTTCTATGTGCCCCATGTATAGTCTACACCTCTATGCCAATGTTCCAGGGTCTGGGCCCCTGTATAGTCATACACCCCTGTCCCTATGTGCCCCCTGTATAGTCATACACTCCTATACCTATGTGCCCCCTGTTTAGTCATACAGCCCTATCCCTACGTGCCTCTCTGTATAGTCATACACCCCTATCCTTATGTGCCCCCTGTATAGTCATACACACTTTATCCCTATGTGCGTGTGCAGCTTTTCTTGTGGAAAACCCCATGCGGCCCAGATTCATCCAGACCTCCAGTGGCCCCTGGGTAAATTGAGTTTGAGACCCCTGCTCACAGACACAGCAAATCTTCTTGCTCGCATTGATGTGCCATCCTGGACGAGCTGCACTACCATAATTTAAATCTGGAATAGTCATAAATTATTTACTATACACTTGGATTTTACAGTTAACTGGAGGTAGTAAGCATAGTATTTATAGTAAGTAGTAAGTAGTAAGTATATATATATATATATATATATATATATAATTTTTTTTCTGGTAATACATTAACAACATTAATAAGCTCATAGCAAAACTCATTCTGTTCCAGAGTATGATCACAGTATGGAATCGGCTAGGAATTGACGTGTCAATTCTTTGGAGGGATCGCACTTGAGTCAATAGGAACTTTGCTTCAAATTCTTCACTGATTCCGTAGTGTGAACATACTTTTAGTCCCCAAACTACTTCTCTGTTCACTTGCTCAGCCCTATTTCCCGATGAGCTTGTATAAGACATGGCTATTACTCAGCCAAACCTAGATTACTCATAAAGAAAACACTAAAAAGGTTTTAATCGAATATTATGGTGCATGTAAATGATTTCAGAATAGACCGGGTATACTGGCGTTTCCTCTTAATGAGAACATTTGTGCTGTTATTCTAAATAGTCCTGTGGGAAAAATATGCTAACTTGATGCCAAATTGAATACAAGGACTCTACGCCTTTGCTGACTCTACTCTATACCTTTACTGCTCAAACAATGGTATGTTCTCATATGAAAATCCGCTATAGAATCACTGTTTTTTTATTCATGTATTCCAAACCACAACTCTTGTAATAATTAAACTTTAGTAAATGGTTATTACAGGACTTTCTGTGTTCTAGATATATGGATAGCTATTTTCTCACGGTGTTTTAATCAACTTCAATGTTAGTAATTAATATTATGTTATTAATATTATCTTAATTGTAGTAATTGTAAAAAAAAATCCTTGAGACTTTGAAGGAGTGCAAAATATAATGTTATGGAACTATTCTAAACATGTATACAGTATGTACAGTATGAAACAAATTCCAAATACAATTTTACAATATAAGACTTCCCTAAGACCAAATGTAATGCTAAAATGTTAACAAAGAAAAAGTGATAAAAGCGGTGGCTTTCCTGACGCAGTCCGTCAGCACCAGGAGTCTGATGTCTGGATTACTGGGTTTTTTCAATGCTACCACACACTGACTCCACGTTCTGGTGAAAAAAGTTCTTTATTTGCATTCAGCTACACATTTCGAGGAAGCCACCCTCCTCTTAATCAGGCATCAACAAAGAAAACAAATATGGCAACAATACTCTGCATTCTGTCATTACCAAATGAGAAGAAACCTCTGTGTGCTTGTGAGAAAACTGTAAGAATTCATTACTACTCTGAGAACCTCCACTGTTTGTTGTATTCTGTTACTGTATGTTGTATTTGTAAATTGCACAGATGATGCACTGTGTTGGGAGACTTGTGGATCTGTGGATGACACACTGTTATGGGGGGCATCTGTGGATTATGTGCATTATGGGTATCTCTGAATGATGCACTGTTAGGCTATGTTCACACAACGTCTTTTCATCTCCGTTTAAAAATTACGTCCGTCATTTTTAAAGAGTCTAAAATAACGGACGTTATTTAGCAGCCTGACCTCCCCTTAATGCACTGACTGGTGTTTGTACATTATTCTAGTTTGGAATTACTAATTGGACTTTGGATGAGGCTTATTTGAAAAGTCCATTGAATTTAACAGTAAAAACGAAGACAGAACGGTGACAAAAGGAAAACTGTGTGTGAACTACAAATAAAAAACGTCCGCTGTTTGCAAAAGCCGTCCGAAAATAAAGATTATGTTCATTATTTTGACGCCCCCAGCAAAAACGTCCGTTATTCAATACGCTGTGTGCATTGGACGTCCGTCTTCCCATTGACTTCAATGCATTGCATTGCAGTCAGTTAAATCTCGGCAAAAACGGACGTTATTTTAAATATGAAAATCGGCCGCCTTTTTAACATTTTTGACGTTGTGTAAACATAGCCAGAGGCTATGTTCACACAACATTTTTTCAGCTCCATTTAAAATGAAGTCCGTTATTTTGAGTCTAAAATAACGGACGTCATTTAGCTGTCTGGCCCCCCCTTAGTGTAATGACTCTTGTTTGCACATTATTTTAGTTTGGAAATACTAATTGGCCTTTGGGTGTGGCTTAATTGAAAGGTCCATTGAATTTAAAGGGGTTGTTCACCAATTTTTTTTTTTCTTTCAAATCAACTGGTGCCATAAAGTGCCAGAGATTTGTAATTCACTTCTATTAAAAAATCTTAAGTCTTCCAGTACTTATCAGCTGCTGTGCGTCCTGCAGGAAGTGGTGTTTTCTTTCCTGTCTGACACAGTGCTCTCTGTTGCCTCCTCTGTCCATGTCAGGAACTGTCCAGAGCAGCAGCAAATCCCCATAGAAAACCTCTCCTGCTCTCCAGACTGGAAATAATACAACTTCCTGATGGGCATACAGCAGCTGATAAGTACTGGAAGGCTGAGATTTTTTAATAGAAGTAAATTACAAATCTCTGGCACTTTATGGCAGCAGCTGATTTGAAAGAAAAAAATTTTTGGTCTACAACCCCTTTAATAGTAAAAACGGATAAAGAACGGAGACAAAATGAAAACTGTGTGGGAACAACTAATTAAAAACGTCCGCTGTTTGCAAAAAAAGTCTGAAAATAATGATGATGTTCATTATTTTGATGTCCGCGGCAAAAACGTTTGTTATTTAATGCATTGTGTGCATTGGACGTCGGTCTTCCCACTGACTTCAATGCATTGCCATTGCAGTCAGTTAAATCGCGGCAAAAACTGAGGTTTTTTTAAATAGCAAAATCGGACGTCTTTTCTCTATTTTTGATGTTGTGTGCTCATAGCCTTATGGTAACATCTGTACTAAGGTTTAATAGGTTTAATTAAAGCAGCACTATCAGCAGGTTCTTCCCAGAGAACCTGCTGATATGCCACAGTAGCTATGTTCCCAGGAGCAGATCGCTGATAATTAGGTGCCTCTGCTCCCCCTCACTGTTTAGTAAATTGGTAATTGCTCTTATGCAAATTGATTGCTTAAGAGCATTTGGGGCCTTGCTGACTGGCTCCGAGCACTGCCGCATCCTGCCCAGCCTGTCCCCTTCCCTCCCGCCCACTTTTTTTGATTGAAAATATCTTTATTACAATCAGTCGTCGTCAGGCATACATAAACTGTGACGCAGCACAGTTCAATAAATAAGACACTACATACTCAGCACCATGGTACAACATACAGCACAGGCTCCCTACGCTATACATCATACCACCCGCTACACTAGCATTCCCGCATACCTTAACAATCCTAAAACAACAAGCAATAAAGCAATACAGACAAGTGATGGGGTAAGGGGGGTGGGAAAGAGGGGGGTAGGGAGGGGAAATCACAGGCCCGAAGCTTTATTGAAAGACAACACAACACAAGGGGAGAGGGGGAAGGAGAGGGGTATCAATCCTCTTCTTCCTGGTCCGATCTGTCCCTCCCGCCCACTATGTATATCCATATATGCATAGTGGGCTCTATGTAGGGCACTGCCGCAGGAAAGCAGTCTGGTCTGGACCTGCTGATAGTTCCTCTTTAAGCTAAAGAGGTTTTTTTCTGTACTCAAAAAGCCCCCCCTCACTTATCTGTGCATTATCAAGGCAAAGTTATCTACATTACAGAGGAGCAAAGTGAAGACTGGTTTGCTGTGTCCTTTATAACCTAGGAAGGGGCCAAGGGGGATGAATGAGCAGGAAGAGCAAACAACTTGTGCAGTTTGGAAACTCTCTGGATTCACAGGTCAGACTGTGCTGGTCTGGTAACTTGATGAGATAAGATTGCAGGGTGTTGTGCTGCCTTCTCCTCTCCATGCTCACTCATCCCCCCTCGGCTGCTCCCCCTCGAACCCTCCACCTTCCATAGACCATAATGGACACAGACAACCAAAAATAAACATTTGACCTATCAGAGATGTGTGACACAGAGCAAGGAGAGGACTACGCTGAGCTGAACACTCAGACCCTAATTGATCAAAACTTTTGACATGTCTCTCTGACATGGCTAAAGTTTATTTTTGTGACAGTGTCTCCTTACATCGTGGATCATACAGTATGCTATTATTAGAGAATAATGTACAGGTTCTCGTATATGCCTTGTCCTCAACTGTTTTAGCTGATGTGACAGGCTGTGTTTTTCTTCCATTCTAATTCCAAATTCATCACTGAAATGATTTCATAATGCAGGCTACATTTCTAACAAATCCTCTGGCCTTGCAGAGAGTAGGGATGGAGTCTCATCACTGCAGCGCATTAGCTTATTAGATGATACATCGACCACATTTTGATTGTTTGGTTGGGCGATGTGTCGTCCATACCACCTTTAATGGACATAATAAACAACGATACATACAACTTTAAGTTTACCTTCGAGGTGGGGGAGAGGAGTTTGTCATTTTTGGCCCTAAAACTAGAAGGAAATTTGACTAAGGGTTGTGTGAGCACATCTCTTTATAGAAAACTGCCTGCAGGGAATACTGTAATACATGCAAACAGTGAGCATCCAAAACATACTACCAGAGCCATCCCTGTAGGGGAATTCATCAGAACTATCAGGGCTTGCTCAGAGCCAGAGGTAACAGTGCGACAATTGGAAGAGACTGAGAACAGATTGAGGGAAAAGGGAAATACACCCAACATACTAACAATTACAAAAACTAGAAAAGAACTATTAGAAAAGAAGAACAAACAAACTAGAACGACAAGTAAGAGAACAGGGAGTGTATTTTTTGCTCTCCCTATAACAAGGACTACATTGCCATAAAAACATCATACAAGAACCCTAGGGATATAGTATCTGTGTTAGATGAGGGCTGTCATTTTATATCTAGGAGGAGCCCATCCCTGGGTATGATGTTGTCCCCGAATCTGTATAAGAGCACTAAAGTAGAAAGACATACTAGATCAGTAAAAACAGGGGTTTTTCGACCATGTAATGTGGAATGTGTAAATATACAGGTATACATACCTCCTTCAGATCCAGTGATGGGTAACCTTTAACATTAAGCAAAATATAACCTGTGATTCGGACCATCCTACCTAACAGGATGCAGGAGCTGTCATTTAATGTATGTAGGATGCTCCATTAGGAAGCTGAAAACCAGAATATCGGTACATATTTATGGGATAAAAAAAGAACGGTACACAGCTCTTCGGGACATTGAAACATTTTATTACAGAACATGATTGTAAACTTGACACATTCCTGTTATGGAATAGATAAATTAGATAGACCGATAAGAAGAGGCAACTGGAGGAAAAAAATGCTAATTAGAGAGGCCAAATGAATCTTCAAATTAGGGATGAGATCCCCAAAAGGATTGAACATAAAAAACTATCTGATGTATCTATACTAAACTCGGCCTCCTAGCGATAGAGAACCAATAGAATATAGTAACCACTTTGTATTATTTTTCCTCTGGTTTTGCTTTCTTGTCTCCTTTTTTCTTTTTTCTCCCCCTCCCTCTTGTTTCCTTCCCTCTTTGTGGTTGTTTTTGTTTGTTTTTGCTTTTATTAATCATAGATATGAGGTTTTTTTATACAGCAGTTATTGTGGACAATCCCTGTACAGTCAACATAGATAATCGTTAGATTAAATTTTTTCCTGTGATCATCTTGTTCAGTTTGGATATGCAATAGACATAGATTTCATTTCCCTATGTTTCTGTATTATATAGTATATCTGCATTAATATTGGTATACTAGATTGGAGGAGCTGGAATGCAAGAAGGTCATGTGATTCAGGGGAGACATGCGCTCTGGATAGAACGCATGGATCTATATTCAGATGGATGAGTTCCAGTGAGGAACATATACAGTCATGGCCAAAAGTTTTGAGAATGACACAAATATTATATTTTCACATGTTCTGCTGTCCTCTGGTTTTTATGTGTGTTTGTCAGATGTTTTTATCTTATACAGAAATATAATTGCAACCATATTATGAGTAACAAAAGCTTATGACAGTTAGAATGAGTTAATGCAGCAAGTCAATATTTGCAATATTTGTCCCTGATGTTTTTTCTGGAGAGAAGTGGCTTCTTTGCTGCCCTCCTTGATGCCAGGCCTTGCTCCAAGAGTCTCCTCCTCACAGTGCGTGCAGATGCACTCACACCTGCCTGCTGCTATTCCTGAGCAAGCTCTGCACTGCTGGTAGCCCGATCCCGCAGCTGAAACACTTTTAAAAGACGGTCCTGGCGCTTGCTGGTCTTTCTTGGGCGCCCTGGAGCCTTTTTGGCAACAATGGAACCTCTCTCCATGAAGTTCTTGATGATGCAATAGATTGTTGACTGAGGTGCAATCTTTCTAGCTGCGATACTCTTCCCTGTTAGGCCATTTTTGTGCAGTGCAATGATGACTGCATGTGTTTCTTTAGAGATAACCATGGTTAGCAGAAGAGAAACAATGATGCCAAGCACCAGCCTCCTTTTAAAGTGTCCAGTGGTGTCATTCTTACTTAATCATGACAGATGGATCTCCAGCCCTGTCCTCATCAACACCTGTGTTAATGGAGCAATCACTGAAACGATGTTTGCTGGTCCTTTTAAGGCAGGTCTGCAATGATGTTGAAATATGTTTTGGGGGATAAAGTTCATTTTCTAGGCAAATATTGACTTTGCAAGTAATTGCTGTTAAGCTGATCACTCTTTATAACATTCTGGAGTATATGCAAATTGCCATTTTAAAAACTGAAGGAGTAGATTTTGTAAAAATTAATATTTGTATCATTCTCAAAACTTTTGGCCATGACTGTACGTAGTAACACTTCCGAAGGAAGTTCAACACAGCATTATTCGGATCTTTGATGCATTTGGATGTGCCAGGCGTCACACACATATCCCGTACAGGATGCTGATTTAGGTATGTACCCTTATTATCTCACCCACTATATGGGACGGCTAGCTAGCAATAAATATTAAATATAAAGATTAGAGATGAGCGAATACGATTAGACCGAGTAGGTATTTGATCGAATATTGCGGTATTCGAAAGATTCAAATACAATCAAGTAGTGTGTCAAATTCGCGGCAAACATTCAAAAGCCCTCTTATCGCACTTGGTGCTTTTTTTAATCCAATCACCATGCAGGGAGGCCGTGAGGGACCCTGGGAGTACGCACGCAGCACGAAAATGGCGTCTACCCTGATTGGATGGCTGAACCACATGACCTCGAATATTTAAGACTTGACTTCTGCCTCATCACCGCAGATGCGCTTTCAACCTAGTCAGGAAGAGTTCTTTGAGCAGGGAGAGATTATAGAGGTTTTAATAGCGTTTTGGTTAGGCAGGCTTACTACTGGTCCCAAAAGTCCTTTTCAGGGCTAATATCCAGCAAAAAAAGTCATCTGTGGAGTCTGCATCCAAAGCACTTCGATGATATAACAGAAGCAGCATCAGCTGTATTTATTCCAGTAGCCTGTGTGTACAAGTGACTTATAGTGTCCCTGGTTTAGCCAACTAAGGGCGCGTTTTGTGCCAGTAGCCCAGTAAAAGGCACGTGACACCTATTGTGCCAGTTGCCCAGTAAAAGGCAAGTGATACCTATTGTGCCAGTAGCCCAGTAAAAGGCACGTGATACATATTGTTCCAGTAGCCCACATAAAGGCATTTCATACATACTGTTCCAGTAACG
Organism: Dendropsophus ebraccatus; assembly: GCF_027789765.1. NCBI lineage: Eukaryota > Metazoa > Chordata > Amphibia > Anura > Hylidae > Dendropsophus > Dendropsophus ebraccatus. The sequence continues at coordinate 97,024,294 of NC_091455.1, read as the reverse complement.
TTTGTACAGCATGATGCGTGATACGCGCGAAAAACATGACGCTCTACAGACGCACATTGGAATCATGTATGTAACAAGAAATACAAACGAAATATGTAAACATTACCGTAAAGTGTTTGCAAATATTTTTCCTTTGCAACTGCGGAGAGTGGCATTATACCGCGATTTTGAGGTGTTGGGTGCATCCAGTCATGCTCCCCCTAATGTCCCAGTGTCATTCCGGAGGTGTTCGCTTTGTTTAGGGAGGTTTCATGGGGGACTTGGTGACCTCCAAGTGGTCGAATTTTGATTTCCAAGTGGCGAGAATTTTTTTCCCCATAGACTATAATAGGATCGAATGTTCGTTCAAAAAGTCGAATCTCGGTGCCTATTCGATTCGAATTCTCGAAAGTCGAATATTTCACTACTTGCTCATCTCTTATAAAGATATGTATGCTTAACATATAGAACGATACTTAACAAATAATGCTGTCTTCATAACATTTTTTTTAGACGCCATCTTGCCGTTCTATGTTATACAGTATATGGACTGGCTTGAGAGGACATTAATATTAAAAGGTAAATTAATTTCCTATATTCATTTCATACCTAAAATTGCTAACCAATTCACATTGCTGTATGGATATAACAAAGGTATACACTTTTTTGGGAGTAAACCGATTATTTCTCTGTATAATGAATAATTAGGGAGATAATTGATTTACATAAACATAACATCATGGGAGATGCAAAAGATATCTATTGTCAATGGTTATAATGCATCTGTGGAACTGGTGTATAAAGTTTTATTAATGTATTTGTATATACACACATGTATATGTATTTTTTTTTATGTTTCTTATGTCACTAATTTATGTATAACACGTGTCACTAACTTATGATGGAGGTAATCACTGTTGTCTATGTCTGTTTGGTAAGAAAACCATGACTAAGGACCCAGTGGGGTCTGAAACACGTCGGTGTTGTATGAATACTGAATAAGGCATTGAAAATTTCTAGATCTGGAGAGAATTTTCCTGTTTTCTTCATTGTGAATTACCCCGGAGTCCAGGGGTGTCTCTCACGTGCTCTACCTGAAAGCAATTCAGGTGTGCTGACCTTGATTATACCATTTGACTTTTTTCATTAGCTAATTAGGCTACAGGTGCTAGTGTGCGGGCAAGTGACTTGCTCAGACTTGCTCAAGTGGGTTTATGAAAAGGCATAAAAAAGAAAAATTGGGGAGCGATCTTTTCTCTAGCAACCAACATTTAACCTTGATATCCTTGAAGTAAGTGGGTTACTCACGTCTCGGAGGGGAGATTGGTCAAACTCCCCCCCCGCCGCCAGGAAATCTCGTAGCCGCAATACAGCCAGTCGATGTTGCACTTCGCAGTGAAGGACAGGATTTCTCCCCAGATCTTCAATGTGCAGCCTATTGAGTCTTCTGTTGAGCTTTACCGCTTGGACCGGACAACAAATTTATTCTTTGTCCAACGCGTATTGGAATACCCAATTCCTTCATCAGGGACATAGTAGCAAATAACTAGAAGTGCAACATCGACTGGCTGTATTGCGGCTACGAGATTTCCTGGCAGCGGGGGGGAGTTTGACCAATCTCCCCTCCGAGACGTGAGTAACCCACTTACTTCAAGGATATCAAGGTTAAATGTTGGTTGCTAGAGAATAGATCACTCCCCAATTTTTCATTTTTTTTATGCCTTTCCATGTTGGACCGGTGACTTGGATCCTCCGGAGGGTGTAGCGATCCCGACAGAATTTTGTTAATAATCTCTTGGGCGTTGGTCTGCAGTGAGTGGTGAAGCTTCACCACTCACCAATTGTAAGTGTTTTATTTCCTAGAGTCCTGTTCCAACCATAGGAACGTTACCGCTCCCAAAGTGCATTTTTTCTTTTTCTTTTTACTCAAGTGGGTTTATGTCAGTTCACATCATGTGCAGTTTTTATGTGTTTTCTTACTATAAGGGTCTTTTTCTAAAGGAAATAGGCATGAGGCAAAGTGACTTGACCCATAATCACAACTAAGCAGTTTTATAAAGATTTGAACGATTTAGGCTATGTTCAGACATTGATTTATTTATTTTTTTAATCCAGGATTTTAAAAACATAGTTGCTTTCTTCAGAAAACAGCTCTACACCTGCCCTTAGGTACTTGGGTTGTATGTGGTACCATTTACTTATTTACTTCAATGGAATAGAGCAGCAATACCATACATAAACTGAGGATAAGAGTGGTGCTCTTCTGAAAAAAGCAGCTATATTTTTATAATCCCTAAGCACTGAGATTTTTTTTTTTGTGAGTCAGATTGGCAAGCACCTGACCTACAGTAATGAAATGCATGCACTATATACTAAAAAAAAGGACTATTGATGGTGAGTATGCTTAACCCCTTAATGACCGCGGGCGTAACTGTACGCCCCCAAAACCTGTGCCTTAACGCAAACGGGCGTACATTTACGCCCGCGGTTTCCCCAATCGCTGCGTGTACACACGCAGCGATCGGGGAAGATGGCCTGCTATAATGTATAGCAGGCCATCCCTGCTTGTCGGCACGGGGGGTAATTAACCCCTCCCGTGCTGATGATCGCCGCTATTGGCTGATCAATTCAGATCAGCCAATGGCGGCGATCTGCAGCTTTCCGGGTCATCGGTGACCCGCTGGCCCGGAAAACAATGGCGGTCGGTGCTGTCCTAGGACGATATAAGTACCACATAAAAGGGTTAAATACCTGCTGTGGACACCTCAGCTAGGTAGCTGATGTGTCCAGAGCAGGTATTGACCCATACTCACCGGATCCAGCGTCCCGATCGCGTCTTCCGGGTTTCGATCGTGTCCTCTTCTTCGTCGGCGTCTTCGTCTTTTTCCGGCGGTCCCCATCGGCAATCATCGGCTCCAGCGTCGTCAAACTTCGGCTTTTTTCGGAACGTGCGTTCTACTGCCGCCTAGCGGCTGATAAGTGTATATAATACACATATCAGTAGCTATAGGGTTGAAGAAAGGTTTTTTTTTTTTTTTTTTAATTTTTTTTTTCCGCACCCTATCACCGCTGAGTGCTGATCAGCATCGCACGTAAGTGCGCCGCTGATCAGCAACTCCTCCTTTTTGGCGTAGGGTGTTTTTTTTCCTATATCCTACAGCAGGCATGTCCAAAGTCCGGCCGGAGGGCCATTTGCGGCCCGCGTTCCGAACTTTTACGGTCCCCCAGGTATCCAGCTTGCTATTATCTGCCTGTGTTATAAAGCATATAGCATGTAGCATGTAAAATGGTCGGCCCTCGCACATGTTCACTTTATCAAATTTGGCACTCTTCGAAAAAAGTTTGGACATGCCTGTCCTACAGCCATGGTCTGCTTATAAGTGCCGCACATAAGTGCGGCATTTATCGGCAACTCCTTTCTTGGCGTAGTTTTTTTTTTTTTTTTATACTTAATGTTAAAAAAACATGTAAAAAACACCATTACACTACACGGAATAAAGTTTTACACTACACCACTACACATTTATATACCCCATATACCATTCCCCGTATAAAGATGGCCCCCAGGGTGTTTTCGGTGTCGGACGCATACGCTATTATTGCCTCCGACACCGAAACAGCCAGTGAGGATGAATGGGGGGAAATTTTCATTTTCACGTCACATTGTTCCACATTTGTGCCCGTCACCAGTGGGGTCCATATGCTCACTGCACCCCTTGTTAGATTCCTTGAGGGGTGTAGTTTCCAGAATGTGGTCACTTGTGGGGGTTTCCAATGTTTTGGCAGCACGAGGCCTCTGTAAATGTGACGTGGCCCTTGAAATCCATTCCAGTGAAATCCAGCTTCCAAAAGCCAATTGGCGCTCCTTCCCTTTGGAGGCTCGTCCTGTGCCCGCTTGGCGCTTTATGTCCACATGTGGGGTATTTCTGTACTCAAGAGAAACTGCGCTACATGCTTTGTGATTTTTTTTCCTTTTAGCCCTTTGTGAAAATGAAAAATTGAAGTCTAGAACAAAGTTTTAGTGTAAAAAATACTTTTGTCTTTTTTCACGCCATATTGTTGGGAAAATCTGTGAAGCACCTGTGGGGTCCAGATGCTCACCGCACCCCTAGTTACATTCCTTGAGGGGTCTAGTTTTCTGAATAGTGTCCCTTTAGGGGTGTTTTTAGGTTTTGGCAGCCCAGAGCCTCTGCCAAGCTGAAGTGGTACAGTCAGAAATGATCAAATATAACGGAGCCATTAAAATGCACTAGGCGCTCCTTTATATCTGAGGCTTGTGGTTGCGTCAAATAGCGCAATAGGGCCACATATGGGGTATTTATATAAACTGCAGAAACGGGGCAATAAATATTGGGGTGCATTTCTCTGGTAATAAGTTAATAATTATGAAAAGTATTGGATTACAATAAAATCTCTGCACAGAAAATTAAAATTTTCTAATTTCTTACACACTTAGCTTTTATTTCTGTGACTCCCCTAAAGGGTTAAAAAACTTTCTGGATGTGCTTTTGCAGAGTTTTGGGGGTGCAGTTTCTGAAATGGGGTGCTTTGTGGGGCTTTCTAACATACAGTCCCCTCAAATACACTTTGAGGCCAGGTTCAGACTATGTAACTGTGCGGCTGTATTTGCGGCTGTAATTGTGCGGCGGTATTTTTGGTGGTTCATGCGTACGCTGGAAAGTATAGGATATACGGCTGCACAGTGCACACTATGTATGAATCTACGGCCCGATCGTAAACGGACCCGTAAAAAATGAACAAGACCATTGTTTGCGGCTGGACATGCGGCCGAGGATTGACAGGCGGCCCGTACGGAGTACTTCAAAAATAGCCGGCAATGATGCCGAATGCCGATGCCTCTAATAGTTAATATATTAAATTAATAAAACACATTCTCTTTGTAATAAAGTCCCTTTCGTTGGTCAATAATTTAATTCTAACGAATCCATCATTTTGCAATTAAATATACTGTTAAAATAAATAGATATATAAATAAATGTATATTTATATATATATGTATTTTTTGACAGTATATTTAATTGCACAATGATGGATTCGTTAGAATTAAATTATTGACCAACGAAACTGAATTTATGTCAACGAAATTGTGTTTTATTAATTAAATATTAATTAGTACAGGAAGCTCCTTAAGCCGTTAATTCATATTGCCGGCAATAGAGCATTCTGTACTAATCATCACTTTACTTTAATGAAAACATCAAATGTTTCTTCTAATTATGTTATCACAATATCATTATTAGAAGAAACATTTAGAATTATATGTGCGCTCAGCTGATTGGCTTATCGGCTCAGCGCACATATAATGAGCGGGTCCGCAGCACAGTGACTTCATTGTGCTGCGGACCAGCGAAGAGACAACATCGGGGCAGGGCCGGTTTTAGACTAAATGTGGCCCCGGGCAAAGTTGAAAGTGGGACCCCAAATGCTGAAATATTGTAGCAGCAATTTAAGGTTCCCATACACTTTACACTTTTGTTAGTAGTATCTGCTGCTCGTGGTGGGTTCGGCCATCAGTGTAAGCAGTATGAGGCTCTCTGGACAGTCCTCTGACAGATGATATCAGTGGACATAGGGGGTTAGGCTTGATGAAAAATCAATGCCCAACCTCTTTGTTCTCAGAGAGACAAGCCGCCATCAGATCTCTATCACATTAGTGATGTGTGTGCAGCCCTTGCTGTATATAGTGAACAATAAAGATATATACTACCTGATCACGTTCCCCGGTGTCCTTGTCTGTGCGATCCCCCAGTCCTAGCTCTCACTTCTGGTCCTCTCTCTGAAGTGGGGCCTCTGGGCCAGGTTCACTTTACACCATGTTTGCTAAATCTCCCCCAATGACTCTATATACACTATATACAGACCAATATTACTGCCATAGAGTGACCGCCACATAATGACTATATACACTATATACAGACCAATATTATGTGGCGGTCAGTCTATGGCGGTTATAATGGTTTGTATATAGTGTATATATAGAGTCATTATGCATTATGTGGCAGTCAGTCTATGGTGGTAATATTGGTCTGTATATAGTGTATATGGAGTCATTATGTGGCAGTCACTCTATGGTGGTAATAACTCTATATATACACTATATACAGACCAATATTACCACCATAGACTGACCACCGCATAATGACTTTATATACACTATATACGGACCAATATTACCACCATACAGTGACCACCACCTTATTTTTTTCTCAATAAAATACACCGTATTACCTTAGTGACATCATCATACACTATACATAGGAGCTGCAGCCAATCACCGATCACCTGCAGCAATTACATAGGACTGATGAGGCCAGAGAACGGCTGCAGCTCCTATATACAGTGTATTTACCTCAACACTTCTAATGCACAGTGGAGTCAGCAGGGGTGATACACACACTAATTATATTATATATATACACACACACACACACACTATATATGCACACATATACTATATATATATATATATATATATATATATATATACACACACACACACACACATCCATGAAAACATTATACAGATCCAAACCATCCAGTCCACACACTACACACATGACATGTAACACACACTACAGTCATCCATTATACACATAGCATTCATACACACACTACATGTACAGTATACTTACCCCCTCTAACAGCATGCTGGGTGTAGTTGTCCTTGTCCATGGAAGCAGCAGCAGCAGGAGGCTGTGCTCCTCACCCTGCAGCCCTCTCCTCTATCGTCCCGACTGCCACACCAGCCTCACCAGGAAGACCAGGTCACATGGTGCAGAAGGGAGGGGGAGGGGGAAGCTACACACTCCGGTGCAGAGCGTCCTGTAGCCTCTGTGTGACCCCTGATAGCAGCCATCAGCTGCAGCCAGGGATCACTGAGAGAGGCTGCAGGACGCTGTCTGTGCGCTCCTGCACCTAACACTCACTGTAACTGGGGCAGGGGGCCCCTGGGGGATGGGGGCCCTGGGCAACTGCCCTCTTTGCCCCCCCCTAACGCCGGCCCTGCATCGGGGTGAGTATAGAGCTCTCCCCACCCCCTCCCCAGCACTGCACCCCTCCCAGCAAGGAAGGGGGGGTCAGTTAACCCCTTCCTTGCTGGGATGGGTGCAGTGTGACATCAGTCTGGCCCCCAAGGGGTTAAGGGGGATGCAATACACCCTCCCTTAACCCCTTGGGGGCCAGACTGTAAGCAGCGATCTGTAAAGATGCTGCATACTGTAAGGAGCACAACACCACTCACAATGATGGGTGTTGTGCTCCTGTTTGTGTGTTTTTTGTGTGTTTTTTGTGTGTTTCTCCCTTTTTGTTTTTCAGATATCGGTATCCTGTGGATTACGTCGGATTCCGTGGACTACGTCGATGACCAGCGTTTTTTTAATGTTTTTTTTAAATAAAATGGTCAATGAGGGGTGTGGGGGTGTTTTTATTTGAATAAAATTTTTTTTTAACTTGTGCGTTGTCTTTATTTTGTTACTTTATAGACTTAGTAGTGGAAGCTGTCTAATAGACGGAATCCATTACTAAGTTGGGGCCTAGTGTTAGCCGGTATAAAATGGCTAACACTAAGCCCCTATTATTACCCCAGTACCCAATGCCACCAGGGGTACTGGGAAGAGCCAGGTGCCAGTGGTCCCGGAGCGTCAAAATTGGCGCTCCTGGACCGGGCGGCAGCAGGCTGGTAAGATTTAGGCTGGGGAGGGCCTAAACCAATGGCTCTTCCCACCCTGGTGTTACCAGGCTGCTGTCGTTTGGTTTTTAACCCGGCTGGTTATAAAAAATAGGGGGGACCCTATGCGGTTTTTTTAAAATAAATAATAAAAAAAAAACGCATAGGGTCCCCCCTATTTTTATAACCAGCCGGGTTAAAAACCAAACGACAGCAGCCTGGTAACACCAGGGTTGGAAGAGCCATTGTTTTAGGCCCTCCCCAGCCTAAATCTTACCAGCCTGCTCCTGCACCACTGGCACCCGGCTCTTCCCAGTACCCCTGGTGGCATTGGGTATTTGGATAATAATAGGGGGTTAGTGTTAGCCATTTTATACCGGCTAACACTAGGCCCCAACTTAGTAATGGATTCCGTCTATTAGACGGCTTCCACTACTAAGTCTATAAAGTAAAGAAATAAAGACAACACACAATTTAAAAATTTTTTTTATTCAAATAAAAACACCCCCACACCCCTCATTGACCATTTTATAAAAAAAAAAATAAAAAAAAAACGCTGGTCATCGACATAGTCCACGGAATCCGACGTAATCCACAGGATACCGATATCTGAAAAACAAAAAGGGAGAAACACACAAAAAACACACAAACAGGAGCACAACACCCATCATTGTGAGCGGTGTTGTGCTCTTTACAGTATGCAGCATCTTTACAGATCGCTGCTTACAGTCTGGCCCCCAAGGCGTTAAGGGAGGATGTATTGCATCCCCCTTAACCCCTTGGGGGCCAGACTGATGTCACACTGCACCCATCCCAGCAAGGAAGGGGTTAACTGACCCCCCCTTCCTTGCTGGGAGGGGTGCAGTGCTGGGGAGGGGGTGGGGAGAGCTCTATACTCACCCCGATGTTGTCTCTTCGCTGGTCCGCAGCACAATGAAGTCACTGTGCTGCGGACCCGCTCATTATATGTGCGCTGAGCCGATCAGCCAATCAGCTGAGCGCACATATAATTCTAAATGTTTCTTCTAATAATGCTATTGTGATAACATAATTAGAAGAAACATTTGATGTTTTCATTAAAGTAAAGTGATAATTAGTACAGAATGCTCTATTGCCGGCATATGAATTAACAGCTTATGGAGCTTCCTGTACTAATTAATATTTAATTAATAAAACACAATTTCGTTGAAATAAATTCAGTTTCGTTGGTCAATAATTTATTTCTAACGAATCCATCATTGTGCAATTAAATATACTGTCAAAAAATAAATATATATATATAAATATACATTTATTTATATATCTATTTATTTTAACAGTATATTTAATTGCAAAATGATGGATTAGTTTAAATTTAATTATTGAACAACGAAAGGCACTTTATTACAACGAAAATGTGTTTTATTATTTTAATAGATTAACCATGAGAGACATCGGCATTAGTGCAGAGGATCGCAAACCCCGGTAATAGCAATTCATGTAAACTGTGTTCCCTGCTTTCCCAGATGCATCCAGAGGTGTTTGCTTCACTTTCTTAGGATTTTATTTGTTATTTTTAGTTCAACCAGATTTCAAAGTAAATGACCGTATGTTTTGAGCCGCATGTCTATTTTTTCCCACGGCCGGAGTTTCATCCGCACATTTACAGCCGCATAAAAAATACAGCCGCACAGTTACATAGTGTGAACCTAGCCCCCGGCTAAGATTTAGGCTGGGGAGGGCCTAAACCAATGGCTCTTCCCACCCTGGTGTTACCGGGCTGCTGTCGTTTGGTTTTTAACCCGGCTGGTTATAAAAATAGGGGGGACCCTATGCGTGTTTTTTTTTTTAAAATAAATAAATAATTTAAAAAACGCATAGGGTCCCCCCTATTTTTATAACCAGCCGGGTTAAAAACCAAACGACAGCAGCCTGGTAACACCAGGGTGGGAAGAGCCATTGGTTTAGGCCCTCCCCAGCCTAAATCTTACCAGCCTGCTGCCGCCCGGTCCAGGAGCGCCAATTTTGACGCTCCTGCACCACTGGCACCTGGCTCTTCCCAGTACCCCTGGTGGCATTGGGTATTTGGGTAATAATAGGGGGTTAGTGTTAGCCATTTTATACCGGCTAACACTAGGCCCCAACTTAGTAATGGATTCCGTCTATTAGACGGCTTCCACTACTAAGTCTATAAAGTAAAGAAATAAAGACAAGTTAAAAATTTTTTTTATTCAAATAAAAACACCCCCACACCCCTCATTGACCATTTTATTAAAAAAACAAAACAAACAACCGCTGGTTATCGACGTAGTCCACGGAATCCGACGTAATCCCCAGGATACCGATATCTGAAAAACAAAAAGGGAGAAACACACAAAAAACACACAAACAGGAGCACAACACCCATCATTGTGAGCGGTGTTGTGCTCCTTACAGTATGCAGCATCTTTACAGATCGCTGCTTACAGTCTGGCCCCCAAGGGGTTAAGGGAGGATGTATTGCATCCCCCTTAACCCCTTGGGGGCCAGACTGATGTCAGACTGCACCCATCCCAGCAAGGAAGGGGTTAAGTGACCCCCCTTCCTCTCTGGGAGGGGTGCAGTGCTGGGGAGGGGGTGGGGAGAGCTCTATACTCACCCCGATGTGTCCTCTTCGCTGGTCCGCAGCACAATGAAGTCACTGTGCTGCGGACCCGCTAATTATATGTGCGCTGAGCCGATGAGCCAATCAGCTGAGCGCACATATAATTCTAAATGTTTCTTTTAATAATGCTATTGTGATAACATAATTAGAAGAAACATTTGATGTTTTAATTAAAGTAAAGTGATGATTAGTACAGAATGCTCTATTGCCGGCAATATGAATTAACGGCTTACTGGAGCTTCCTGTAGTAATTAATATTTAATTAATAAAACACATTTTCGTTGAAATAAAATCAGTTTCGTTGTTCAATAATTTAATTCTAACGAATCCATCATTGTGCAAATAAATATACTGTCAAAAAATAAATATATATATAAATATACATTTATTTATATATATATTTATTTTAACAGTATATTTAATTGCACAATTATTGAACAATGAAATTATTGAACAATGAAAGGGACTTTATTACAAAGAAAATGTGTTTTATTAATTTAATATATTAACTATTAGAGGCATCGGCATTCGGCATTATTGCCGGCTATTTTTGAAGTACTCCGTACGGACCGCCTGTCAATCCACGGCCGCATTTCCAGCTGCAAACAATGGTCTTGTTCATTTTTTACGGGTCCGATTACGATAGGGCCGTAGATTCATACATAGTGTGCACTGTGCAGCTGTATATCGTATACTTTCCAGCGTACGCATGAACCACCAAAAATACCGCCGCACAATTACAGCCGCAAATACAGCCGCACAGTTACATAGTGTGAATCTAGCCTAAACCTGAACAGGTCCCTAAAAATATCTGATTTTGAAATTTTACAGAAAATTTGGAAATTTGCTGCTAATGTTTTACGCTTTCTATTGTCTAAAAAAAATGAAATATAGTTTAATAAATGCCGCCAACATAAAGTAGACATGTTGCTAATGCTATTTAATATATAATTTATGTGGCATAACCATTTTCTGTATAAGCAGAAAAGTTTTAAAGTTGGAAAAATGCATTTTTTTACAATTTTTCACGTTATTTTGGGTTTTTTCATAAAGATTCGTTATAAGTATAGACTCCAATTTACAAGAAATGTGAAGTACAATATGTCACGAGAAAACAGTCTCAGAATCAGCCGGATAGGTAAAAGCATCCCGAAGTTATTAATGAATAAAGTGACACAGGTCATATTCATCAAATTTGCTCCGGTCCTTAAGGCCATTTTAGGCTCTGTCCTTAAGGGGTTAATAAAGGGACCCCCGCCCCCTAAAAAGAAAACCACAAAAACCCACAAAAAACTGCCTTTAGTGAATTTGGCTTGTCATTTCAATTCAAAAGGAATCATAACCTTGTATGTAAAGTTTTCCATAATTAAAATGTAATGTAAATTTCTTTTAAACAATGCAGAACATATGCCAATATTTATACAATAGAACATTATTCCTTATTTTGGAGAGTCAAGAACAGATCACAAGGTACCAGTGAGAGCGAGGCACCATGCCTGGAATAAGGCCAATAATAAATACTCATTTATCTCAATACAATGGGCAAAACGCTACAACATGTCTCCAATTTAAGTATGACTTTTATTTATATATTTATTTTATTGTGACACTGCTGTTGATTGTATTCCAAGGGCACCTAGAAAATCAATGTTGTCCTATTAATTTGAATACCACATTCATCTTAGCTATCTTTTCTTGGCAGTAAACTGACACTTAATTTCCCATACAAATGTTTTTTAAAAACTGTGTATAAAGCAAGTGTTTAACTTTTTTCTCTGCAAACATAAAAGTGCACTTCAAATTAAACCCCATAGATGGTATTGTACAATAAAAACAGCTGTTTGTTGGAATTATGACATACATAACTGGTTGTGTATTTGCTAGTAGCTTTGGATGCGTGGTTGAAATGAAGGGATATATAAGGAGAAAATTAAACTGTATCCACCTTCTGTAGGTGAAGTCAGGTTAACCCCTAGACGACCCTGGACGTAGGGTTACGTCATGGAAGTCTGTCCCCAGACGACCCATGACGTAACCTTACGTCCTGGGTGTTTTTCCCGCTATGAAGCGCGCTCCGGAGCGGAGCGCGCTTCATAGCAGGTGGGGGCCGGCTGCAATCAGCAGCCGGGACCTCACCGGTAATGGCACGCTGCAGCGATCGCGCTGCCGCGTGTCATTAACCCCTTAAACGCCGCGATCGCGGCGCGACCGCGGCGTTTAAGTGTAAGTGACAGGGGGAGTCCCCTGTCACTTACCGATCGGGACCCCCGCAGTGTGACTGCGGGGGTCCCGATCGTTGAAACGGACTGCCGGAGGTCTCTCACCTGCCTCCGTGCGGTCCGATCGGCGATCTGCTACACTGAGCCTGCACAGGCAGGCTCAATGAGCAGATCGCCGATAACACTGATCAATGCTATGTCTATGGCATAGCATTCATCAGTGTAGAAATCACACAAGTGTATGTACAAGTCCCCCAAAGGGACTTCAAAAGTGTAAAAAAAAAAAAGTTCAAAACACTATTACACTACCCCAAAGCCCCTCCCCCAATAAAAGTCTAAATCACCCCCCTTTCCCATTATATAAATAAAACATATAAAAATGAATAAATAGATAAACATATAATATACCGTAGCGTGCGTAATTGTCCGATCTATTAAAATATAGCAAGCGTCATTGCGACCGGTAAACGGCGTACACGAAAAGAGGGGAAAAAGTGTGCAGATTACCGATTTTATGTTACATTATATATTAAAAAAAATCAATAAAAAGTGATCAAAACGTCCGATCTTCACAAATATGGTATTCGTAAAAACTAGAGATCATGGCGGAAAAAATGACACCCCATACAGCCCCGTAGGTGAAAAAATAAAAACGTTATAAGCGTCACAATAGGCCCATTTTATTAATATTTAATTGCCAAAAAAAAGGATTTCATAAAAAAAATACATATATAACATTAGAGAATCTGTGTAACCTGCATATGGTTGTGTTCGGACTGACCTATAGAATAATAGTGTCATGTCGCTGTTACCATATAGTGCATTACGTAGACACAGGAACCCCCCAAAAGTTACCATATTGCATTCTTTCTTACGATTTCACCTATTTATATCTTCATAAATAATATATTTGGAATTCCATCATACATGTTATGGTAAAATGAAAGACGCCATTACAAAGTACAACTATTCCTGTAAAAAACAAGCACTTACATGGCTTGTAGATAGAAAACTGAGAGTGCTAGAGCTCTTAGAAGGGGAGGAGGGAAAAACGAAAGCACTAAGATAAAAATTTGCGCCGTCCACTGGGTCATTTTGGGCCTGGTCCTCAAAGGGTTAAAGGGAGTTTCTGGTATTTAAAAAGCTGCATATAGGCAAGGATTATTTGGGTCACAACTGTCCCTACATACGTTTTGCCAACACAGGCTTCTTCAGGGAAGAAGCCTGAAGGAGCCTGTGTTGGGGAAACGTACAGATGTATGTACCTAGGGACAGCTGTGACCCACATAATAACATGGGTGAGTGTTAACACTACTGAGGTTTATGTCTGTATATAATACTGCCTAGACATTGTTTACCAAATTGGGACTTTGTTTAGATATTGATTGGGCACCTTATTAGACATTAATTAGCACTTACATTTTGTCAAACCATTTTTCTATGTGGTCTTTTTTAATTATATGTAATTTTACTTGTGTGTGGTTGTTTTTAAGTAAAAGCGTTTTTTGATATATTTTAATGAAAAAATCTTTCTTTATATCATGTTGTTAGTTAATCATGGTAAATAAAGATATTGTGATTATTCAGACTTTATGCCCATAGTTATTGTTTTCTATCTTATTGATAGGTTGTTCTGACTTTTTGGTACAGTGATACCCAGGGGTGCAGTGTGGTATTGCGCCTTTTATACTATTATAAGGTTACTAACTCCCTTTATCATGAGCCTTTTGTGTATATTTATTCTATGCCATAGCATAGATCAGTGTTATCAGCGATGTATGCATAGAGCCTGCCTGAGAGCAGACTCTATGTATGGATGGGCGATCCGACAGGACAATAAGTGGATTACCCCCGCCCGTTGGTACAAGTGTTCGGGAGCTTGTCCTGTCACTGAGTACCTTAAACACCACAATCGCTATAGATTGCAGCATTTAAGGGGTTAATGAGAGGCAGCTGCGGGATCGCAGCTGCCTGTTATTATCCTCAGCTCCTGAGACACTGATGTGGGTGGGACAGCTCTCACTGCAATGGTCTCGCGCACATCAAACCCCTTAACAGTCAGGAACGTATATATACATTCCTACTGCACAGAGTATGCACAGCAGGAAAGTATGTATACGGATGCTGACGTGAAGATGTTAAAGATTTCCCCTAACCCACTTCTGTTTATCGCAGGATGCTAAAACTGAACATGTAATTATATACAGTAAGTCTCTATAGGTTAGATTGCCTTTACACAGACAGATTTATATGACAGATTTTTGAAGCTAAAGTCAGGAATGGATTTGAAAAGAGGAGAAACCTCAGTCTTTCTTTACGACCTGTTCTCTGTGTATAGTCTGTCCTCGCTTTGGATTCAAAAATCTGTCAGATATATATTTCTGTGTAAAGGCACCCTTAAGTTCTAATTTGTAACTAAAACTATAACTGGAATTGTGGGAGTACCTATGTGAAGATTTCACAAGATCATCAAACTGCAAATCAGTCTTTTACTCCCCAGTATCAGCAGAGCAGTATTAGACTGAATTCTCTCTTTTTAACCACTTCACTGATGGATGGCCTTATAAAATATTGAGTTGAAATATTATAGACACCATCTGTCATGTAGATGTATGGAGCAAATCTTCCAATAGAAGTTTGTTGTCCATGATTCAGTGATTTTTTGATCATGGGTAAAAATGATTACTTCATTATTTAGAGAAATAAGTGAACCTTAACCCGTTACATTTCTATTGATATATTGTTCTCAGCTGACATGTCGTGAATTATAGATCAATATCAGATTAATGTGTGATCTTAACAAGGAGAATGGGCCACTTTGAAATTCATACAAGAAATGTCAAGATACATTTAGTCATATTAGCACATGACTCATAGAAATATAGTAATAAATGGTTTATTAAAGTAAAGAAAGCACTGTGTATCTTCTGCGTTGATCCTGTTTAACAGTCAAAGGAAAAGAAGTATTTCAGCTCACCGAAACTTGCAATCCTCTGGTGCCCAGATTTGTGGCCAGTGCTTGTCTGTATTCCACAAATAAAAAAAATGGTAATCCGGCACTTGCAAAAGAATGTGCTTTTATTTTTCACAATGCAGATAACAGAACATCAGAGTGCAGTGACCCCACAGACTTTAGATGCATGCACCGCAAATGCGCTTGAAACGTGTCTGAAGTCTGTGGGGTCGCTGCACTGTGATGTTCTGTTATCTGCATTGTGAAAAATAAAAGCACATTCTTTTGCAAGTGCCGGTGTAAGAAACCGAACGGCAGGGACAAGAAAAGACAGTGAGCCCTGACGCTGAACCCACCAACTGTCCCTATCTACTTGCCTTAAACGGCCCTAGGCAGCTGCGGACAACCACGAAGACACAAGCGGGCAGAGACAAAGTCACTAACCAGCAATGAGTGCACAGACTGGGGTTAGTTATATTGGAGGCCAGGGTTCTGATCCAGAACGTAATTGGACCATTCCCCTGATCTCTAAGCACAGACACCTGAAAACAAAACAGATCCACTGGAAGGGAGACAGTCAGTCTCAGCAGAACCAAAACACATATTAACCATAACATGGCCAGACAGAATTCATCAGGTGAAGTCAGGTGTGTCTCCCAAACCAAAAGAGCAGATAAACCTGTGTTCACACACAGCAAAACAAAACACAGAAACAGAATACAAGAAAATCAGCGCCTTCTCGGCCGCACAGCGCGAGCCGAGGGGCGCATCATACTCTGCAAAGATACAATCCTAACAGTACCCCCCCCTTTTATGAGGGACCTCAGGACCCTCACAGGACTCAACTTCACTTAATCCGGTATCCTAATTTTTGGGAGCTAGCGCCCTCCGTTTAGACTATGGAATACTTCAATTCTGACTGGCGTCATATCTTGGAAAGAATGAAAAACCAGATAAGTCTAAATATGGAAGCAATCACTATCTCCAATTGGGTTTTTGAAACCCCATGTCTACCTATACCATCTGACTATAATTTGGAGGACCTTAATAAAGACTTTGATAAACCGTCGAATGTATATTTACAAACCAAGAGATTGTCTAACGATTTGATTAGACACACAGTGGATTGGTTGTATTTATGTATATGCCAAGCAAATAAGCTGATACCGAAAGGACTTAAAATGCCTTTTCATTCTGCATTTCCATGTGATGTTTCCTTTTCAGGTGAATGGGAGATGATGATGAGTACTTTTTCTGGCCTTATGATTGACAAGTTGATTGAGAAGAGGAAAACTCTCCTCCACATAACTTTGGGTCAGATCCTATTACATATTCCACATCTACATGATGATGACCATACATCCTTAAATAGATCTATATATAGGAGTGAAAAATACTTCTTTGATAAGAAGATATCTAAACTATGTAGAGATACTAAAACTATATTAACCCATTCCACTTCTGGGGTATCTCAGAATCCATCCCAGAATCCTCAGTTTAGACGGTACTCAATCCCATCCAAACCCTTCCGGCCGCGGACACATATGCTATACAATACATCGGTTTCACAAACACAACCACCAATATCAACAAATACTTCACCACTACCCAGTTTTGCAGAAATAGTACAGAGATCCATTCCCCCCGAAACTACTCCATATAAATTATTTAAAGGAAGGACGTTCTATAATAGTCAATTCATTCACAAACATAAAAATAAAAATAAAAATAATACTAATCATATTAAAATTTTAGAATCCAGACCCACTATACCTACCAGTACAATAGCAAGCACGGTGGTACCTCCGCTATCCACTAAATATATTACCTCCCCTTTTTCCTCAGAGACTCACATTCAGGAGAACACTATCTGTGCTGTTGGCCTATTGCCTGATCTGACCGAGCCTCCTAATGATTGTACATCAACCACTATCGGAGGAGACCCAGCCAACCAACTTCCACTCAGCCCATCCATTATAATAGTTACATCCACTGGCCTGGAAGAAAAAGATAATAACTCGACTTTTTTAGAAACAGCAGCCTCCATCTCTTCCCAATTAGATCCAGAAATCTGTCCTCCCAAAACCCCACCCCTTACCAATATCACTATAATGGAAACACTAATCCCCCCAGTCAACATGAGGTGCACCACTCCCCTTCTAGTAACATCAAAGATCACACAGTTCTACAGTCCGATAGGATTGTCCAGAAAAAGACAAAAAAGAACAGAAGAAAATGCAGAGGAGGAAGGAAACATAAAAAAACTCAAATTAACAATACAGACACCCACAAACAGAGAGACAAATCACACCAAGGAGGTATCTTCAACCTCTCGCGACAACAACTAACTACTGATGAGATCAGTGTCCTTAATAAAGGACTCTCCTTTAGTCCGACTAGTGGGGCCAATTTATTTGAACTTTTTGTTGATCTTAATCATTTTATTCGAAAATTAACAATTAAAAGACATTTTGCCATGAAGGAAGTGGCAAAAAATCCCGAACTAATACCGATTGTAACCAACTCTGAGAATGATATAATCCCAGTAGTAGACATTAATGAACTGGCAGATATAATTATGGAAGAACCGATATCCACAACACTAAAACCGAAATCTTTATTCTATCCCCTTGAGAGTAAAGGCCCTATAATTGAAACATTCTATAAAAAAGTTATGTCAGATTTGAAAAATATGACTAAAGAAAAAACTAGATTCACAAAAAACTTAACTTTGGCACAAAATATAGCACTAAAAAACTTGATGAAAAATAGAGAATTAGTAATCAAAAGTGCAGATAAGGGGGGAGGGATTGTCATTATGGACCAGGAATATTACCATAATGAAGCATTGAGGATCCTATCAGATCAGAAATACTATTGCAAGTTAGATATAGATCCAACCCGGGAATACAACCACCAGCTCCAACTACTCTTGGAGGAGGCCCTGTCCAATCAATGCATTTTAAAAAGGGAACGTAATTTTATTTACACATTGATTCCCAATAAACCTTATTTTTATTTTTTGCCCAAAATTCACAAAAATCTGACAGCCCCACCAGGACGACCGATTATAGCCAGTATGGACTCAGTTACTGGAAATTTATCAGAATATATTGACCACCAACTGCAGAGATTTGTTATTAATTTACCAGCATACCTCAGGGACACTACCCATCTTCTTTCACTGTTAAAAGATATTAAATGGGATAATGATTATTTATGGGCCACACTAGATGTTACCTCGTTATACAGTAACATCCCACACGACCTAGGGATTAGAGCCATCCATACATTTTTAGATGAAGATCCACTTATGCCACAGAAACAAAAGAAATTTATTTTAGACGCCATTTTATTTGTATTAGAACATAATTATTTTACTTATATGAACCAGTTTTACCTACAAACCTGTGGTACAGCTATGGGTACTAAATTTGCACCATGCTATGCCAACTTGTTCATGGGGGCTTTTGAGAGATCCATGTCCAATCCCAACATTGTATTTTATAAACGTTATATAGACGACATTATTTTAATTTGGAAAGGGGATATAGAGTCTTTAAAAGGTTTTATCGAGTCTATTAATAATAATGAATGGGGTATAGAATTTACGAGCCACATCAGCAATACTGAAATTGTCTTTTTAGATCTTAAAATTTATGTTGAAAAAGACGCTATTGAGACAGCTACAAACTTCAAAGAAGTCGATGCTAACAGCTATCTAGACTTCAATAGCTGTCACCTAAAGAGCTGGAAGAAAAATATACCTTTTGGTCAAATGAAACGGATAAGAAGAAACTGTAGCACTAATCAGACATGTGAACAACAACTCACAGTATTAAGTGAAAGGTTTAGGGAAAAGAACTATCCAGAGTCCCTGATTAAGGGAGCGAGACATAAAGTCTCCGCACTTACTCAAACCTCTAGCATGGTACCCAACGAGAAAGATGATAAAAATCCAGACGGGAGGTTCCAAACGGCTTTCATCACCCGCTATAATACTAATCATAACCGAATTAAGAAAATAATACAAAATAATTGGAAAATTTTGGGGAATGACCCGTATCTGTTAGACCATATCACAGAAAAACCGACATGTATTTTTAGAAAAAATAAAACTTTAAAGAATCTTTTAGCTCCATCAGTACCCAGGTTTGAGAATGCAAGGAAAAATATTAGCCAATCAGCGATAAGTGGGGTATATAAATGCAGTAAACCACGATGTAAATGTTGTAGCCACATTACACATAAAACTAAATATATAAATATTAAAGATGGAGAAAAACCGTTTCTCATACAACAACACTTAACATGTGAAACAAAATATTTAATATACATGTTGGAATGTCCATGCGGCCTACGATATGTGGGTAGAACCATCAACCCACTCAGACAAAGGCTAAACAACCATCGCTTTAATATTAAACATGGCCATATGAAGCACAGTGTCTCTAGACACTTTGCACAGGTTCATAATAGAGACTGCACTTTATTAAAAGTTACCCCTTTAGAAAAAGTTAATCAAGAAACATATGGGAGTTTGTGCAATAAAGAGATGTTCTGGATATTCCGTTTAGATAGTTTACATCCCAACGGGCTAAATGAATCCTTAGAACAGATTTATTAAACACTTAGTTAGGATACTAAATAAATTCACTTAGCATTAAAAATGAAAAAATACAAAAGATTTTATTCTATGTCCCTTCTCTCCTTTATATACAATTTTATTCTGTATACTGTATATTTATCTGAATATGTAGATATAGTTTTTAGATATTTATAATTAGATTTTTTAGAGTTGTATAGAGTTTATCTATCTATATAAGGAGGCATGTTTTATGTAAATAGGAATTTTGTGTTGTGTGTAATGTTTAACATTATGATTATTCCATGTGCGTTCCAAGCTGGAGCGCATGGATTATAGTGACGCCATCCAGATGCGGCGGGCGCGGGAGGTGACGTGACCTCTCTTCTCTGCGTTCCACAGTGGAACGCGCGCGGCGTGCATGCGTACCTAGCGCCGCGTCGGCCGCGTCCGACGTCCATCGACTCCGTGGGACAAATGGCGCGGCGGATATGATGCGGCAGATGGGATGAGTGGCGCGGCGGAAGTGATGCTGTGCGGTTCAGCATGACACGCACGCGGCGTACACTCTTGGAAGTTGCAGGGGGAGGGCGCCGGTCCCGCACCTGGAGGCACTTGTAAGTTATTATTTATATATAAAATGGTTGTCTGTTATTATGTTTGGTTGACTTGAGAAAGGTGGCCGCTATGCCACTGAAACGCGTTGTCAAATAAAACTTCAATTACTTACCCGGTGGCTGCCTGTGTGATGTGGGATTGCATAGACTGGGACATCCCGTTTACTGGCTTCCTTGGAGGGGGATTAGACGCTGGCTGTCTGTCCCCCAAGTGAAGTAGGTGTGATTCACTAATTTTTCCTGACACTTTGGTTCATTGTGAGCGCAATCCTTCAGATTTTGTTCTTTGTTTCTTGTTCTTGTCACCGGTGTGGAAAACTACACTCGGGCACTGGACCTGCGCTCTCCCTGTGTGGATGTATGACCATTGACGTTCCTGGCTCTAGGTGTTGTGGGTGTTCTGAGTAATACCCACGAACACCGGGTGAGTGTTATCTTGTGTTTGTGCATGTCTATATTGGATGAGCGCTGCTCTATACATTACTCCTCAACTTCACTTAAAAAATTGCCATCTGATTCCCACTCGTAACAAGAGTCCACGGCATGGAGAACAGTCTTACTGACAGGATGACCTGAACAACATGATAAATTCACATCAGATACAGGAATATCAGGTACAGCAGAACTAGAAATATTGATTTTGCAGAAGGATACCTGTGCGCCCAAGTGACTTTCCTGGGAGTCACCTGGACGCTGATGATCTGGGAGCAGGTTTTCTTGCCGCTTGGGACGCTTGTGGCAGAAACTGATGAAATGGTCACTGTCGCCACAGTAATAACACAGACCACTGCGTTTCCGGTGTTCTCGTTTAGTCCTGGCGTCCAATCGTCCCAGCTGCATGGGCTTGTCCTCAGGAATATCAGGGATAACAAAAGGGTTTTTTTTACAAAGCAGGAGACAGGGGTATTAGAGTGGTCAGAGCCTACTTTCTCCCTATGTCTGTCACAGAGTCTACAATATATGCGAATGGCCAGATTCATGACCTGCTTAAGGGTGGAAGGATCTAGGTGTCCTGTCCAGGCATCCTTAATGCCATCAGACAACCCCTGCTTAAACTGGCATCTAAGTGCCGGGTCATTCCACCTGGATGGAACGCACCACTGGCGGAACTCAGCACAATAGTCCTCCACTGGTCGCTTGCCCTGTCTCAAAGTTGTCAACTGCCTCTCAGCTGCTGCTGCCTTGTCAGGGTCATCATAAAGTAGTTCCAATGCCGAAAAAAACTGATCCATAGAATATAATTCAGTGGCATCTGGAGGCAAAGAAAAGGCCCACTTCTGCGGAGGTCCTTTTAAGAGTGACATAATAATGCCCACTCTCTGGCTCTCATCCCCAGAGGACCGGGTTCGAAGTCTAAAAAACAACTTACATTCTCTCTGAAAATTCGAAACATTCTTCTATCGCCTTTGAATCTTTCAGAAAGCTGCACTGGAGGTTCTGGGGGAGCAGCAGCAGATAGCACAGCATTCTGGCCCAGGAAAGGCTCTACCTGCTGCACACGTTGCGCAAGGTCCAGAACAAGATGGTTGAGACTTTGCAGTTGCTCAACCAGAGCTATCATAGGGTCCATAGCCAGGTGGAAAGAGAGAGAAAAAAGTAAGGCTGGTTATTCTTTCAGGCACCGCACAGCAGGGACAAGACAAGACAGTGAGCCCTGACACTGAACCCACCAACTGGCCCTACCTACTTGCCTCAAACGGCCCTAGGCAGCCACGGACAACCACAAAGGCGGTTCCTAGACTAGTATAGGTGCACACAGAACAAGACAGACAAACAAACACAATAAATAATAGTAAACAGTCCGGGTCACAGCAATCGGTAACCAAAGGTACAAAATCAGAATTAAATAGGTGTAGTCAAAGTACAGGCAATATGGTCAGGGGCAGGCGGCAAGCAAGGGAGGTCAAAGATACAAGGCAAAGATCAGGAGAAGCAAATAGACAGAAGACACAAGCAGGAAGAGACAAAGTCAATAACCAGCAATGAGAACACAGACTGGGGTTAGTTATATACCAGGCCAGGGTTCTGATCTAGAACGTAAATGGAACATCCCCCTGATCTCCAAGCACAGACACCTGAGAACAAAACAGATTCACTGGCAAGGAGACCTGTCAGTCACAGCAGAACCAAAACACATATTAACCATAACATGGCCAGACAGAATTCAGCAGGTAAAGTCGGTGTGTCTCCCAAACCAAGTGAGCAGATAAACCAGTGTTCACACCCAGCAAAACAAAACACAGAAACAGGAAAAAAATCAGCACCTTCTCGGCCGCACAGCACAAGCCGAGGGGCGAATCACGCTCTGCAAAGATACAATCCTGACAGCCGGATTACCAGTTTTTTCATTTCTTGATCCTGTTTAACATTTTTTACTACCATGTTTCCCTGGAAATAAAACAGTGTCTTATATTAATTTTTGCTCCCAAAGATGTGCTATGTCTTATTTTCAGGGGATGCCTTATTTTTGAATGAAGAATTAACATTAAGGCTATGTTCCCACTACGTGAGAGACAGGCCGTTCCGAGACTTGGCCGGGTCACGGAACGACCGGTCTCTGCAAAGATCTTTCCGACCGGTACTTCAGCGCGTGGCTGAAGCCGCTTGCTTCATTGTGTGAACTGACAGGTCTTTCTGCGGCCGCAATTCACTGAATTGCAGCCGCAGAAACCTGACATGTCAGTTCTTTGTGGCGCTGTACGGGATCCCGGCCGGAGCGTATACTATGTTTATAGGATCCGGCGGTTATCCCATAGCAGTAAAGGCAGTGTTCCACACCATACAAACTACGGCAGTTGTTGCACATAGCCTAATTGTTGAATAAAAAAAAAATGAAAAAAATTAACATTTATTATATACTATATAGTAGTTGTCATCACAAACCAGCATAAGCCTGGCTGCAGAGGGGGCCTTATTTTCGGAGGATGTCTTATTTTCGGTGAAACAGGGTATCAGTTAACCCGAATGGCGATAAAGCATTATAAAAGAGTTAGCAAAGTGAGATTGTATTTGAAGGTTTGGACAAAAATCTAAAGGACCTAATATTACCCCTTAACGATCCAGGGCATTCATGTACGCCCCTTAGCTCTTGGGCTTTCCTGATGGAGGACGTACGTGCATGCCCTTCCGGAGTATAGCGCCCAGGAGCTGAGCTCCCTTCATAGCGGGTGAAGACTGACTGCTATCAGCTGCCCACCATTAACCCCTTAAACACTGCAGTGTTTAAGGCTAAGTGAGAAGAGCTGCCTTTTTTTTTCTGAATGCCAGAGGAGTTCTCCTTACCTCTGGTCAGTTCGACATTTTTCTGATGCTATGGCATAGCATTCATCAGTGTATGCAACCTAATAATTATTATGTCTCCAGGGGGACTTAAAAAGCATTAAAAAAAGATTGTATAAATGTCAAAACCCCTCCCCCCAATAAGAGTTGAAATAACCCCCTTTCCCATTTTATAAATAAAACTTGTAAAAATAATAAAATAAATTATATATGTTTAAAATAAAACAATATTGTAAACAAAAGGCGTTCAAAAATGCCAGGATTGCAGATTTTTTTAAATTACATTTTAATAATAAAATGTAATAAGTGATCAATATATCTCATCTACAAAAATATGTTACTAATAAAATCTAAAGATCATTGCACAAAAAATGATGCCCCATACAAGCCTCATAGTTGAAAAAAATTAGTATCATATTGTTGTAAGAGAAAAATTTGGATTGCTTTTTATAAATTTTTTTCCTAATATAATTTAAAAAAAAATCATCAATCCTGGTGTGTTTTCTTTTTATTCCGTTTACACCATTCACCGTGCGGGAACAATAATTTTACTGACCTTAATCACAGCCTTAAAAAAAGGAGGGAAAACCCCCCAAACAATTGACATAACATAATAGCACTTCTATAGTAAAAATCATAAATAACAAATAGTAATGAAAAATTTACACAACTACAAGAGAGAACATAAAATGAACCAATGACTTAAAGATACGAGCTATATTCGTATTGTTATGACTGGAGTCCTTGATCCAATGGACTGCCCTTAGCGATGGTGTAAGCAGCACCAGGGGGTGGATTTTAAGGGCCCTATTACACCAAGAGATGTCTGACAGATTATTTGACAGATTTTTTCAGCCAAAGCCAGGAACAAACTATAAACAGGGAACCGGTGATAAAGGAAAGACTGAGGTTTCTCTTCTTTTCAAATTTGGTTGAAAAAATCTGTCCGATAATTTGTTAGGCATCTCTTGGTGTAATAGGGCCCTAAAGCTAGGTGGTCTTCACCAGAGCCCACTGCAAGGCAGGATGTGCTTGCTACGGCAGGCTTCATGGACAGGACTCACAGCCAGGAACCACGGGAAGGAATCACAGGCAGTGTAGGACTGGAGTATCTGGGGACCACCAGAGGAAATGATCCAGGGGGCCCACCAATGAAGAACCAGTGAGAAATGACATGTCAGTCAGTGTTTGTTCAGGTTCATAAGCTGGGGGCCCACCGGAGGATCCTCCGGTCCTCTGGTGGGCCAGTCCGACACTGATCACAGGTAAACAGGGCTGGGACCAACAGTACCAGCATGCAGAAGCTCCAGGGAGCCAGGACAGGGCAGCCTCTAAATATGCACAGGCTTAATTTGCAGCCAATTAGGAGTGCACTGGCTCTTCAAGTCATACTGAGCCTGCGCACATCTGTAACTGTAGCCCTTCTTTGGCCTCCTCCCTTTTCTTACTTGTGGAGCAGGAGAGATGGATTTACTTGAAAATCTGTTGAGACTCACTGTGCTTTAGAAGAGAAACATGGAAGGAAGTCAGGATAAGCATGGTGGGAGGCAGACGGAGTTTGTAGATAACAGGGTTGATTGCATTTGAGCAATAATCGTACCGTGTAAACACAGCAAACGATCAAACGATGAGCGAGAAATCGTTCATTTTGATCTTTCAACATGTTCTTAAATCGTCGTTCGTCGTTCGCTGAAAATTCGCAGATTGCTTTGTGTAAACAGTCTTTCACGGATTTACCCTATGTAAAAGATAGGCTTAAGTAATCTTAACAACGATTTTTCTAACGATTTATTCATCTAAACGCTGATCGTTATAAAAACCAAATCGTTGCTTCAACATCATTAACCAATAGATTGGGCGAGTTATCGCTCCGTGTAAACGTAGCATAACTCCCTCTGATTGCTCGACTTGTTATCTGACCTTCCGCCTGACTTTTGACTATCCGATCTGGTTGCTGATTTTGTACTGCGTTGCCCGTTTGGTTCTGACTTGGCTTGTTTACTATCCCATATTGTGTTTATCTGTCTGTCTTGTTCTGTGTTCCACATATACAGCATAGGAAATGCCTTTGTGGTTATCCACGGCCGCCTAGGGCTGACTGATTCAAGTAGGTAGGGACAGTGGGTGGGTTGAGACCTAGGGCCCACTGTCTTTTCCTGTCTGTACCTCCTTGTCATGACAGAAAGGATGTGAAGTGGCAAACCATGCAGTCAGAAGATGTACTGGAAAAATAGACTGGCAAGAAGACGGGCAGAAGGCAATCTGGGAAGATCTAGTAAGACATCTTGGAAGAATTATCTGTGACCACCCAAATAACGATGTATTCTCATTCTAATCCTGAGTGCACCAAGGTCTTGCCAGGAGGCACATTCTGTAGCAATTATGTTACAATACGTGTCTTCTTGACCAAGTACATCTGGAGCCCGTGAGAGCCAGCCATCAACTTCTCTGCCGGACAAAAGTGACTGAAATAGTAACATCTGGAAAAGAAAAATGACCATCTGGCTTGTCTGGGATTAAGACATTGGGGCATCTGGAGATAGAGAAGGTTCTTAAGGTCTGTAAAGCTGTTGATGGCATGACCACTCTTCTAGAGCTACCTTTATAGCCAGAAGTTCGTGATCACCTATAGTGTAATTCCTGTAATTCTGCAGGAGAGAAGGTCTTTGAGAAAAAAAAAACCCACAACTTTCCTTTGCAATCCGGCTTAGAACCATTCCAGCTCCTACCAAAGAGGCATCCACTTTCAAGGAGAACAGCATGTCAGGGTCTTGGCAATACAGAGGCAAAGACAGTCTTCAGTCTGGAGAAGGCTTGCTCAGATTCGGCCAGCCACTCCTTGGGGTTAGAGTTCTTTTTAGTAAGAGCCACAATTGGTGCGACAAGGGTGGAAAACTGTAGAATAAATTTACAATTATAAATTGGTGCAACTCTTCAAACATCGAAGAAACGCCAAAAGCTTGGTTGGATCCATTTGTAGACCATGGTTGGAGATGATGTACCTGAGAAAAGGACTGGTCCAGTGGAACTTACACTTCTATAACTTAAAGTAGAGACAATTAGCTCTTAAGCATCTCAGTACTTGCCGTACTTGCCACATGATTCTGCAGATCAGTTGAAAAGATCATAATATCCTCAAGGTGCACAATGATCATAAGAAAGGTGTACAAGATCACAGAAAAGGTCATTGACAAATTCTTGAAAGATGACCATAAGCTGAAAGGCATCACTAAATATTCAAAGTGTCCATCTTGAGTATTAAAGGCAATCTTCCACTCGTTGCATTCATGAATTGTGATCAGATTATAAGCACCCCGCAGGTCCAATTTCGTTAACAACCAATTGCCACAAAGACGATTGAATAGTTTCGAGATTAAAGCAAGGGATACCGGTTCTTCACTGTCACCTTGTTGAGACCTCAGTAATCAACACGGACAGAGACACATCCTCCTTCTTAACAAAAAAGAAATTGTCTCCAGCTGGAGAGGATAAAGCTTGCGGATAAAGCTTTTGTGCCTTAGGTAGACATAGCTTCAGTCAGTGGAACCAAGAGTGGATACACTCTTACTCGAGGGGGGGCGTAGCACCTGCTGCTAGGAGATCAATGGAGCAATCATATGGGTCAAAAGAAGATATCGTTTCAGCTTGTTTCTCTGACAAAATATCTGCACAATCCTGGTACTGAGCTGGGAGACCAGGCAAAGGCTTGGAGGAGTCCGGAAGTGGCAAAGAGGGCCTACAATGGGAGTTCTGCAGACAGTGGTTAAAGCAGTCAGGCTCTAATTTAAGGGTATGTGCACACTAGGGAACCCTGGAGGATCACCCGCCGCAGATTCCGCAGCTCGGAGCCGCACACATCTCCACCTTTGCCATAAACTCCATTCTATGGTCAGGCAGATTCTGCCCTCCGCTCGAAGAATGAACAGGCATTATGCTGTCACATTGCTAATGTCTACAGTAAACATATACTCTCAATGTTTCCAAGTACGACCCTATCATGGTAGAAAATGGTAAACCGACCAAACAGAAGTTACAATGTGTTCAAATCAATATAGGCAAGTTCTCACCCATTGCTATGCCAATTTCCTGTGTGTTGTCTTCTTAAAAAAAAACTTAAGGGGAATCTGTCAGCAATTTTTCAGCTTCTGAGGTGCTGACATTGTGGGGAAGGTGTGTGTGAGGAGAGCGCGCCGCACAGAGCCAGGGCGCATGCACGAAGTGACACGGGCGCACATGGCCTTTTCAGCAACAGATAACATCGCCAGGAAGCTGGAGCCAGGCCTCAATGAATATTCACATGAAGCTGGGAAGAGGAAGTAGTTGTGAGGCCCGACGAAGTGCGGCACAAACGCGGCACCATCACTCTTTTTTGGCACTTTTGCTGCAAGTTACAGAACAGATTGTGGACCAAGTACAGCAGCTACCGGAAAAAGAGAAGTAACACACACACTAACAGAAACACACCTTCCTCACAATGTCAGCACCTCAGAAGCAGGAAAAAGTGCTGACAGATTCTCTTTAAAAAAAAGAAGAACAGATTAAAGGGAAGCTATCATTTTTTTTTAGGTTGCCTAAACCACAAATCCAGATGATCCTTAGTGGCATCTGCCTTCCTCCATCTTCCTTGATTGAGAGATCATTCCTTATACCCAAACAAAGAGAGATGAGTCAGTCAAGGCTGGTAGGATGGGGAGAAGCAGCCTCTGGGGACTGCACCATTGACATGTTGTTACGGCAGTATGACAATGATTACAGGTTCCTTTTTAACATAAAAAATTCTTTATGTGCTTAGAAATGTTTGTGGAATATAAACTTAAAGGGAACCAATCACCTAAAAAATCGATATAAAGGCAATAATCTGTGCTAATACACCCCCTAACACACTTTCCAGAAATGTATCTATAGCAGCTTCCTCTGCCCCATACACCCCAAAATCATACTTTGATCTTGTCCCCGCTGTATGCTAATGTGGGAGTTTGTTCAGTTCAAGTTGGCACGGCCTTGGGGGGCGGGGTATCGCTGTAATCACACCTCTATGGGCATCATACACAGCCCCCTGTCACTGCATCATCTTAGGGCGCGGGGCCTGGGACTGTGTAACTGAGATACAGCGGCTCCTGCTGTACTGTGTATGTGTGATCTATCATTGGCATCTCATACAGGCAGCTCGTCCCTGAATCAATGATTCTAACCCTAATACAGCCAGCAGCACAAACCAAAACTCTGTTATTCCTGTGTGGCCCGCTTCTTTCCCCCTCTCACCTTTCCTCCCCCGGCCGCAGATCATCGCTGTCTGGCCGCGGCACTCTTTCAGTGTCGCACCAGAAGCACAAGTGGAAGGAGAGGAGGGGGGCTGCTGCCGTCAGTGAGGGAGAAGGGAGACAGAATGCAGCGGCTAGACAGCGATGATCTGCGGCCGGGGGAGGAAAGGTGAGAGGGGGAAAGGAGTGGGCCACAGAAATTGCCGGAGGGGGGATAAGAGCTTCACTGAATGAATGATTTTAACCCCGCAGGGCAGGGGGGAACATAATAAACAGGCACAACTTACCTCTTCCCGTGCCTCCAAGCACTGCATCACAGGCTCCATGATTCCCACCGGAACTCATTTTCAAAACAAGGGTGGGTTCAGACTGAGGAATTCTCGTGGATAAATTCAGCGGAATTTCGTCGCCTGTACGTGCGCACGGCCGTGCGCCTTTCCGCTGGCTCCATAGACACCATTCTATGGGACGGCTGATTCCGCATTCCGCCGAAAGAATTGACGTGAGAATTCCTCAGTGTGAACCCACCCTAAAGGGGAAAATGTCCCACCCAGCTGATGGATCGCACATTCAGCCAATCAGTGAATGGAATGGTGTCCCACTCCATTTCCAGATCAGTCATCTGAGTCGTGATGTCGCTGGAGCAGCAGATCCCCCATTTTCTTGCCCAAGTGATAACTTTTACACCAGAATTTAAAAAGTGTTAGATTTGGTCCATTTTTGGACCTCTTAAAATGTGAATTACACTTTAGCCACAGCTCGAAAAATCTGATCCCCTATAATAAAGTTACTTAATTTTTCTTTCAACCTGTAGGATGACTACCAGAGATTGTTAGTTACAACTACTGAAACAACTGCTGAGAGTGTTAGGCATGTTATGACATCTTTTGTTTATTACACAAGTGTTTTAAACTGTGGACTGTGTTTAGGTTCTGCTTGTTTAAGTTCCTTGTCACAGTATAGCGGCAGGCCGTATGTGTAACAGCTTGAATCAGTTGGCAGTGAAAGTAGGAATGAGCAATGCTACCAAGCAGTGGATGTACATTTGAGTGCAATTGGAAGAACTAGCTTCAGCACAATTCAAAATGTATTAGCCTATATACTGTACAGTTATGATGCTTATTGTGATTGTAGAGAGGTTATTCGGCTCCTATTGTACGCTAACTACACTGCATGCTAACTGCATTTCCTGAATGTAACTGTTATTGAAATAAACTGTTTTTCTTTTCTTTCTATTGCTATATAAACATATATGAACAACTGTTTGTTATAATCTGGCAAGACACCATAATCATACATTGCATTTCCTTTGTGATTTAATTAGAATGTTTTCCTTGCACTTGACATGTTTATGTGGCATAGGTAAGTAGGCAGTTCATAAAACTGTCAATTTGCCCTGAAATTAAAGAAAAATTGACACTTAAGCTCATATTTGCTGTGATACCAGTACTGTGAGCAAGGGATAAAAAAGAGTCTATTACAATGTACTGACGTGTGAGTTATTAGTATTAAAACAATAAGCAAAATAGTCTTTTCAATAGAATTATATATGAGCTATAATAGCATAATGCTCTATTCAATGAAACTTGCAATTTGACTTTACACAAGCACTGATGCTATTTTTACAAGGTTTGTAATAATATGGCAAAAAAAGGTTTCAGAGTGTAATATTTTCCTATTACTATATAACACTTTTTCATTGTTTATAACATTAAAACTTGGCATAGTCTATTAAAGGAAACCCAGATTATGCTGCCTCCACTGAAGGCAGGATAACATAGCGACAGACATGCTTGGCCTCATTTACTAACAAATCTGTCAATTTTAAAGTGTCAATGTACAACAAACTTGTCATAGAGACATCTGTTACCAACAAAATGCCTTGCAATATAGCACCAGCATATAGATATAAAAAAAAAAAAAAAGTAAATCGTTTACATCGGCGCTCGTTTACATCGTTGATTGGGCCCTGCTTGGCCCGTGGAATAGGACCCCAAGTTCACACTTAAATAGTCCACTACATTCTGGAAAGATTGCCATGTCAGTAGAAAAATATGCAGATGTATAGCGTCACCGAGGATGAGATGTAATTTTGGTCTTCAAAGCCTAAAAACTGATTAAAAATCAGCTGATGACATGTTTAAAGTAAAGACTAATCTTAATCATACATGTGCTGAGCCCATTGAGTTCACTAGGGATTATGTTAATTTAATGAGCAAATACTGTTATTTTCTAGGGCCCCTCCTGCATTTTTGAATCCTGTTAAATATTAAATTATGTTAAAAAAAAGGTCAAATGTTGTCCCTTTAAATGCTGCACCCTAGTGGACAGAGGTGGCATTGCAGTGGTGGTCAGGGGGAAGCAGCAAAGACTGGGAGAAGTGAGGACATCGGCTAACCTTTTTGGTGTACACCACTCCATATGCTGGCATACTGTAATGCCGCAGAGTGGCCCCCAAAAGCGTCCCGATACCATTGGTGGTGCCAGAAGTCTAGCTTCCGCATCCTGCAGCAAGGATGTATGTTGATTTACTGTTTAGCAATTATGCATTGCACTTTTCAGCTATATCACAAGGGTCATATAGTAATGCACTGGTTCCAGGAACATGACAAACAAGTTTCCTGCAGAATGATTTAAAATATAGAAACATAGCTGGGTCATGGAACGGCTGGTCTCAGAAAAGATCATCCCAGCCGGTACTGCAATACCGGTTGGATGATCTTTAGAACCGCTGAATGCATCTGTGCGAGCCCGCATCCAAATTCCCCGCTGCTCACAATGGAGCGTGCGGCCAGAGCCGCACACTCCATTGTGTGAGCTGGCAGGGTTTTGTCAGTTTCTTGCGGTGCCATGTTCTTGAAACATGTCAGTTTCTTGCAGCACTGCTAGGGATCCCGGCTGGAGTGTATACTATGTTTGTACACTCTTGACGGGATTCCCTAAGCCCTCAGCACAACATAAGTTCCGTACTAATCACAGCCGTTGCAACAACAGCCGTGATTAGTACGGAACTTATGCTGTGTGAACATAGCCTTAGGATAGATATTTATCAAAGGCAGGTTTACATTCTCTTATTGCAGTTTTACCAACCTTATCTGCTAGAAGTTTGTTCCAAGCATCTACTACTCTTTCAGTAAAGTAATATTTTCTCACAATGCTTCTGATCTTTCCCGCAACTAACCTCTCACTGTGTCCTCTTGTTCTTGAGTTCAGTTTTGAACACCTAGTGGAATCTATACCATGATTTGCTGCAGTTCTAAAGACCAAAGAAGGTTAACACACTACTAGATGGGCATCTATAATAAAGTAGACATTCAGTATATGATAGTGTGCGGACATGTTTTGCACTCAGCTTCTGCCTACAGCGCTATACAACCACTGCCTGCCAATCACCATTTATTACAGCAGGTACTGGACTTTGAGCTGCCACATCTTCTGCACATAACTTGAACATGCCTGCCACATCTTCTGCACATAACATGAACATGCCTGCCACATCTTCTGCACATAACATGAACATGCCTGCCACATCTTCTGCACATAACATGAACATGCCTGCCATATCTTCTGC
The DNA here is from genome assembly GCF_027789765.1 of Dendropsophus ebraccatus. Taxonomy (NCBI): domain Eukaryota; kingdom Metazoa; phylum Chordata; class Amphibia; order Anura; family Hylidae; genus Dendropsophus; species Dendropsophus ebraccatus. Next base: position 96,991,520 of record NC_091455.1, on the reverse strand, counting down.
ACATAACATGAACATGCCTGCCACATCTTCTGCACATAACATGAACATGCCTGCCACATCTTCTGCACATAACATGAACATGCCTGGCACATCTTCTGCATCATCAGATACTCAGCCGCGATTGGCTGAGCATAACTGTGCTCAGCCAATCGCGGCTGAGCAGCTGATGACGCGGCAGAGGGCGGCCGGCACTAGGGACTGTTGAAGGGTTTGGCCGTCCGTCCAAAGATGACATCATTGGCACAAGATGGCGGAAGGGGGTCAGCAAGAGACAGGTATGTATAGAGCACTACACTTCCGGGTCTGGTGTGGGTGGGGGGAAACACGGGGAAGGGGGCGATTCACTAACATAACATACATTACAAAGTTGTATAACTTTGTAATGTGTTTTATTTAGTGAATAATTGTTTAGTGCCACACTACCCCTTTAAAGAAAACATGCGGAGGACCTTGTATATGCCTTGTGTGTAGCTGTTTAAGTTGATGTGCCATTCATGCACACCTGAATTTCTTCTTTTCCTCTGATATAGCTCTTCAAATACAGCCTACATTTCCCATGATGCTTCTGACTACAGAGACAGAAGGGGTAGAGTCTCATCACACAGTACCACTGAAAGAAACTAAGATGAAGGGCTACAATTGTGTTCCTAATTGGCACTTTATTGTGTGTTCCACTGCAGGATAGTAGTCAGATTTTTCAGGTTTAGGATTAACGTGGGTTTTTATTTATTAAATAATAGATTGTGACTTTAAAGGAGAACTCCAGGCTGGGGTGATTTTTGGCAGAGTACTGGTAAGGGGGAGAATGAAAGAAGTAACATGTTCTCACCTCCCCCGCTCCAGCGCTGGTGTCGGTATCCTGCAGCTCCGGTCCCCCAGTCTCGCATGCTTCTGGGTCTGAGAGTGACGTGCCAGGTCCACTCAACCAGTTAGCTTCCATAGCTGGGTCCCACCTCGGCTGCAGAGTGGCTATGCAGGCCAGATCCAGGGCCAAAAATCACCCCAGCCCAGAATTCTCCCTCAATATGGATTCTATTTGATTATAGTTTTTTTTCTACTTTATATACTGCAGTGTGTGATTTGTGTAATATTCCCATACACTTCACATGACCACCGCTCATTTTTCTTATATGTAATGCTCAAATTTTCATTAATTTTTTTATTGGATACTAATGAAATAAAGCTAGTTTATGAATATTTCCAAAGCTATAGTCTTTATGAGCTTATTTCTCTGTAGGTGCTAATGGATTACATTGTATAGGTGCACTCTACCCAAAGAAAGGCTAAAATGATGATAAAGAATAGATTACTAAGCCACTTGTGAGACAAATGGAAAAACAAGCAAAAGGGCATCTACTTAAAAACTTCAAGTGTATTTTAAAAGTGGCAGTCAGTAAAAAACCCGAAACCCTTTTACATGTCAGGGAGAGGTAGGAAAGTTTTTATCGATCAGCAGAACAAGCCAGGAGATGACCATTCTACCATGTGCTCCTCTCCTCTGCTCTGTGTCTGGGACTTAGATGGCCCCATAGACTTGTATTGAAAGTCTGTCTACGTCATGTGACATGGCGTCGGAAGTGAATGCGCTGCACATTGACTTCTCTTGGCTTGTTCTCCTGATCAACTCCCTGACCAATCAAAAATTTTGACTTCTTTGCATATGACACACAAACTACAGTATTTAAAACTTGAGAAGTTGATCAAGCTGTAGTGTAACCATTTTTTATTTTATTTATCCTTTTCCTTATCCTCACTTTTTCTTTTTCCTCTTTAAACTCTGTCATCCTGAACATTGTAAACATTTTAGCAATCTCTGTATTACTTTACATCTTCAGTTTGTTCTTGTCTCTTTTCATCACAAGTGACAAATAAAACAGAGGACCGATACTTTTAACAATGTCAGCTTTTATTTTAGCAAAATATTTGACAAGAGGCCTGTTTATAAGTTTCCATGAATCTACTAGCCAACAACCACTGCAATAAACATAATATTCTACTGTATAGATGTATACATTAAGTAAAACCTTGCTAAAGGCTTTGGGGTTGTCTTGAGAAATGTTAAGAAATGCAGAGGCTGGGATCTTCTAATATAAAGGAATATGGCATTTTCACAGACAATACCATTAACTATGTTTTGTATTTATGAAACACAATTTGTCAATGGACATCACCGATTCTAGCCAAGTGCATTATTTATTGCTTCTCCTTCACCCAAAGGAGCACATGTTTGCTCTCAAAAATGTAACATAGCCATGATAGAGCAGAACTATGTCAGTCTAATACTTTACTGCAGTTATTAAAAAAAGGTAGTTGCTAAATGGAACGCTGAACAGTTTAAACCACTGTCTTAACTTGAGGGCATCTTTCTTGAAGCATATTTTCATTTCACTCAATAAATTATTCCATCCTGTTCACAAAACACAAATTACATGCGCTATTAGCATTTTCTAAGGCAACTTGAAGATCACAAGTGTTTTTTAATGTGGTGCATGGTACTTTAGGGGCTTTAATAGCTATTTGACAAGAGATTAAAGGCAGAAATATGGCATTTTATTAAAGTAAACATATCAGTATGCCTAGCATGATAAAATGAGCTAGTTTTCTTCACACACAAAAGTTTCTGTTGAGTGATACCTTAGAAATCCCTCCAGGGCACCCTATTATTCACTTTGCGCAGCAGAGAGAGCAGCAGAAAATGGCCTCTAATTTTCAAAGAGTATTGCCTGGCCATTCTTTACTGTCAAAATGAAGAAGAGCATAAAAGTTGAGTCAATAAAGTAATATGAAATGCTTAATATAAAAATTCAAAAATGAATGATTAACCATAAAGATCTTACAGGAGCTACTGCAGCAGGGAAAAAAATTAACATTCCCCCTGAAACCTATTAACACTACCGATATACAATATCATTTTATGAAATATATTACTTTGCCTCATGCATTTTATATAGCGTTTTCCTAAACCAATACATCATTACGTATATTTACTTTTACTAATATGAAGCTTGTTGTGAAGTTGCTGGTTTAGGCGATCAATATCATTGCCGTGCTGGATATAAGTAGAAGATGAAAGAGTTAAATTTTGGTGGCTGCACATATTACCCTAATGTCCCCTGGCAAAAATAACTGTCAGACTCTGTTCAGTTCATTAGTATTTTTAAAGCAGTTTTGAGGTCATTTGTTAACTTGAAAAACATTGATATAATATCAGAAGGAAACTTACATTGTTGTTCTTGGTGATATATATCATAAGAGGGTTATTTTTCAAAGTCAGTCAACTACAGCGTTCTACCTACAGATTAAACATGGTCTTGCTTTCAAGAGACGTTTAGGTTAACTAGTACCATTTGACTATTATAAGTCTTTTATTGTGACTTGCATAGGCTACAGTCAAATTGTTTGCATTAAAGGGGTTATCCAGCGCTACAAAAACATGGCCACTTTCCCCCTACTGTTGTCTCCAGTTTGGGTGTGGTTTTGAAACTCAGTTCCATTGAAGTAAATGGAGCTTAATTGCAAACCGCACCTGAACTAGAGACAACAGTAGGGGGAAAAGTGGCCATGTTTTTGTAGCGCTGGATAACCCCTTTAAAGCACATTAACACAGTTATATTGGAAGTATTATGTTCAGTAGTGCATATGAGGAGATGGAGAATCAAGCACTCACCAATGGAAAGTAGCTCTAGGTTTATTGTCCAGTACACCGGGAGCTCCGGCTGGGAAGGGGGAAGATATTAAGCAGGTGCGTTTGTTGGAGCACCTGCTTAAGATCTTCCCCCTCCCCAGCCGGAGCTCCCGGTGTACTGGACAATAAACCTACAGCTACTTTCCATCGGTGAGTGCTCGATTCTTTATCTCCTCATATGCATATATTGTCTTTCACTGTCTGAGCACCGCTATATAAGAGGTTTTACTACACCGCTTCAGCTGCACACCCCTCACCCGTCAATGTTTGTTTCAGTGCTACATATAAGCTGGTGCCAATCGGATCTACCTCAACCAGTATATTTATTATGTTCAGTTATATTATCAGTATTATCCTAATAATCTAGTTTTTTTTTACATTTGTGCAAATTGTTTGTACTACATAAAGGCATATTTCGACTGAAAATTGTATTTACCTGAAATCACACAGTGCATTTAGACTGCACATTGGAGGTGGGGCTCAGGCAGATCAGAGCTCCTCTTTGGCACTTCACTGCAACATAAGGCTATGTTCCCACAGCGTATTAGACCGGCCGTTCCGTGACCCGGCCGGGTCGATTATTTGAAAATAAAATATATAGTGATCCTGAGGATGCCTATACCATTGGCGAATAGAGTTTTATAGAGTCACAGACATTATTATATACAAAGTGGGAAAATAGAGAGCAGAAATCAAGCCCTTCATTCTGTTGTGTCATCTGAGTCATGTGAGTTCATCTGAGACAGGTGAAATGATCCTTACTCTTAACAAATCCTTGAAGAATCCCTGCCCAAAGGTTTGTAGATGGAAAATGTTGTGGTCTCGTGTAGATTCACAGAAACCCAGATTCATCAATAGAGATTCCAAAAGATGGTGAAGTCACATTCCAGTCTCATCAGGAGGGAAATCCCTTTAAAAATCAGGCTTTCAGATGTATCAATTGTGATGCAGCTTGCTAATAAAGACAAATTCAAAGAGGAGAAGAGATGTAAAAAATCATCCTAAACTTGATAATGGATGTGTCCCTCACCCAGGGCTTAAGGATTAGCTGATTGACACATGCCCATACCCCTCCCCCTCAGGCACCCACAGGTCCCCAAAGGGGAAAACCCTCCATATGCAACCCCTACCATCAACCCCCCATGCACCCACCAACCAACCCCCCACCCCAATCACAACAGTGAAACAAAAACCTCTAAATTTGATATAAAGTTACTAATATGGTGTACCAAGTGTACATATTAAATTAAGTAATGTGTTGATCATCTGTGTATATAATAAACAACAAATGTGACACCCCTAATAAATCTTTAAATATCAGTATTAAATATGAGAATATAAATATCAGTATTAAGTATCAACATATAAATGGCAGTAAAGAGGGACACAACGTTCACCCTTGAGAAAGTCCTGGTGACGGAACGCGTGGGGGTTTTCTGTTCTGACTGTATCCTTAGTGGCAGCTGGTTTATTCCTTGCACTTCTTATGGTGGTTTTTTATTATACTTTAGCTATATTTATTCAGCGTTCATTTTTTGTCTGATTTCGGGGTCTGAAACACTTCATTATTTGTGATTTTGCATCATTTCTTGCATTGATTTATTATTTAGCTGCCACTCCATGCATTTGTCTATAGTCGGTCAGTTTTTGCTGTGTTGTATTAGAACCAGCAAACAATAATATATTATGTGTTTTTTAAGTGATTTTAAATGTCTGTCCCTCGTTGTTATGTGATTAAATAAAAATTTGAGAATTTTTCTACTATAATTTAGGAGGTGCAGTCTAATATTTTCCAACTTTATTGTTGGTGGTTTTGTATCACTGTGCTGCTCATGCTTCTGCATTTCACTTCTAGATGGTGAGCGGGCCTTAGTTCAGTTAGTTTACTCAGCTGCAGCAATGTAGAGGGATATGAGACACCTAATGGACAATTTTATAGCACTGTCTTTCATATAGAAAATAGATAAAAATTAGAGATGAGCGAACCTGGAGCATGCTCGAGTCCATCTGAACCCGATTATTCGGCATGTGATTAGCGGTGGCTGCTGAACTTGGATAAAGCCCTAAGGTTGTCTGGAAAACATGGATATAGCCAATGACTATATCCATGTTTTCCACATAGCCTTAGGGCTTTATCCAACTTCAGCAGCCACTGCTAATCGAGGTTCACTCATTTCTAATAAAAATAGAAAAAAAGAAAAATGAGGAGAATTGCAAAGATGTTGAATATCGCCTCCTGTTGATTTAACATTAATTATTAATAAATACCATGCCCATTTAAATATTTCTATACAGTGACATAATACTGCATAAACATGCCATATACAACTAACTAGCTAAATATAATGCACTATTCAATTAGTATTTTAAAGTGCCCACACATTTCTTCAATTCAGTACCTATATAATACTACTAATCTGGCAGCTTAAAGGTAGCTTCAGTCTATTTTCTATTGGAACTGATAGCAAAGGGGAATGCCCCTGGGAACCTCTTGAGGACTTGAGGAGCAAACAAGCACTCGTTTGCTCCTGTTTCCCTGCTCACTGCCACTGCTATTCCACGCGGCAGCAGCGAGCGGTTAAGTTCGGGGGGAGCTGAGGGGGGCAGCCCATAGCATACAGCAGCGTCTGCTGCCGCAGCTCCTATTCCACGGAGCACCATATCGTTGCTGTATCAGTCGGTTTTTTTTCAACATGTTGAAAAACAATTGACTGCAACAATCAGCCAACATGAATGATGTCGGCTGATCGTTGCCTTCTATTCCACAAGATGATTATCGGCCGTAATGGGCGATATCAGCTGAATACGGCCGATATCTGTTCCGTGGAATAGGGCCTTTAGGGCCCTATTACACGGGTCGATTATCGTGTGAAAAATCGTTATATCGTTCGAGTTTGAAAGATAATCGTTTTGTGTAATTGCAGGCAACAATCGAAAAATCGTTCAAATGTCGTTGATCGTTCATTTAGATCTGAACCTAAAATTATCATTAATCGTTCTCTGTAATTCCACATTTGTTCGCTCAAGTTCCGCGTTTTTTCACTAATCGTTCAGTGTAATTGCACTTAGTTCATTGTAACTAATGACTATCGTTCTGTGTAATATGGTGAACGATTTCAGGTTAACGATAAACACTCTCGTTTGCAATCGTTTATCGTTAGTCGTTAATCGTTAAAAATCGCTCCGTGTAATACAACCATTGCAAATGTGGATCGCAAAAGCAACCCGGTTGGGCAACCAACAGCAGGTTTGAGGACCTAACTTGCTGTTTTATTTCCATAGTGCACAGCATGATTAGAGGTAGTTTCAAATTAACACTCTTTAATTGGTGCTGCAGATACCCATTAATTAGGCATTGGGGCAGAACTGCAGCGGCATGTAATCATGCTGCCTCTGGCCTCTTCCCAGCCATTCACACTTGATTGACAGCTGGCAGCTATGTTCCCTTAGTTCAGTGCTGCAACTACTGTAAGTTCCCAGAGCTCAGGCTGCCAGTCAAATATGAGTGGCTGGGAAGAGGTGGAGGCAGAGTGATTACATGCATCTTTGGCTCCGCCTTAATACCTAATTACCAGGTGCAGGGAGTTATGCTTAAAGAATGTTATTATAAAATAGGCACCCCAGCAGGGCCTGTTAGACACAGTGTGGGAGAGCTGTGCCCAGCATCTATAAGGTACTGGGGTCAGTTCACACTCCACCAGGGATATGACCAGTTCCCTTTAAATGATATAAAAATACTTAAGGTCCCCATACACACTAGAGAAATGTCAGTGGAACCTGCTGATTATGGAAAAGCCCTCCCTTAAAAATCTTAGGGTGAAGATATTGTATGTCACTATTAGAATGTGCTGAATTGTTAATCTTCATGGAACTAATTGAAGTCTCCCAGACAGAGTTCTAACTCAGACACAGAGCTGGCCCATATCAGAAAGATGTCATCAATGTCCATGTCAATGGACATGTCTCCAGAACAGATGGACTTCCTCCTGGTGCTGTTGGAGTTCATCAAATTTATTGTGCGTTTGTGAATGAATTTCTTCTTCAGCACCGCGGATCCTGAATGTGGCCATTTATTCGTCACCTTTCGGACAACATGTCCGTTGTTGGCTAAGGTACATTGATGACAAAGGGGGACATTGTAGTTATAGGTGACTTAAACATGCCAGATTTGGATTGGAATATGCCTTCTGCACTTACATGTAAAAGCAAGAATATAATAGAGACCCTTACAGGGGCATCTCTAAAACAGCTTGTGAAGTCACCAACCAGAGGAGAGAACATTCTAGATTTAGTATTTACTAATGGGGATCAGTTTTCTGAAGTTAGAGTGGAAGAAAATTTAGGTTCCAGTGACCACCAGTGTTTATGGTTTGACATACAAACTGACTGCGTCCAATCCCACACTACAACAAGAGTATTGGATTTTAGGAAGACAGATTTTAAGAAAATGGGGGAGTATTTAGATAAAGAATTAAGAGGGTGGGATAAAACATCGGGAGCGAGCACTCAGTGGGCAGAATTAAAAAATGCGAGAAGTTAGCAAAAGTAAAAGGAAGAAGAATCCATTATGGTTTACTAGAGAGGTTAAGGCCATTGTAAAGGGAAAAAAGACAGCGTATAGGAAGTACAAAGAGACTGGGAATGAAGCTGACAGAGAGACGTAAAAAATTATACAGAAGGAGGCAAAGAAGATTGTAAATGCTGCTAAAGCCTCAAAAGAAGAAGAAATGGCAAAATCTGTTAAAGGTGTAGTGCGGCGGTAAAGAATTATTCACAGACTAACACACATTACAAAGTTATACAACTTTGTAATGTATGTTATGTCTGTAAATGGCCCCCTTCCCCGTGTCCCACCACCCCCACCCGTGTACCCGGAAGTGTGGTGCGCTATACTCACCTGTCACGTGCCGACACCAGTCTCCGATCTTCAGCGAGTGAAGTCTTCTTCGGGCGGCCGGCGAACAGCTCCCACTGTCCCGAATGCCGGCCGCCCTCTGCAGCGTCATCTGATGCTCAGCCGCGATTGGCTGAGCATAACTGTGCTCAGCCAATCGCGGCTGAGCACAGTTGTGACGCGGGGGAGGGGGGGCGGGCGGCAGCGACTCGGCCTTCCGTCCGAAGATGACGTTTGGCACAAGATGGCGGACGGCCCTCGACACGGATCAGGTAATGTATAATGCACCAACACTTCCGGGTACACGGGTGGGGGTGCTAAGACACGGGGAACGGGGCGATTCACAGACATACCATACATTACAAAGTTGTATAACTTTGTAATGTGTGTTATTCTGTGAATAATTTCTGAGCGCCGCACTACCCCTTTAAGGAGGGGAATAAAACCTTCTTCAGATATACACTACCGTTCAAAAGTTTGGGGGTCAACCAAACAATTTTGTGTTTTCCATGAAAAGTCACACTTCTTCACCACCATACGTTGTGAAATGAATAGAAAATAGAGTCAAGACATTGACAAGGTTAGAAATAATGATTTGTATTTGAAATAACATTATTTTCACATCAAACTTTGCTTTCGTCAAAGAATCCACCTTTTGCAGCAATTACAGCATTGCACACCTTTGGCATTCTAGCTATTAATCTGTTGAGGTAAGCTGGAGAAATTGCACCCCACGCTTCTAGAAGCAGCTCCCACAAGTTGGGATTGGTTAGATGGGCACTTCTGGCGTACCATACGGTCAAGCTGCTCCCACAACAGCTCAATGGGGTTCAGATCTGGTGACTGCGCTGGCCACTCCATTACCGATAGAACACCAGCTGCCTGCTTCTGCTGTAAATAGTTCTTGCACAATTTGGAGATGTGTTTAGGGTCATTGTCCTGTTGTAGGATGAAATTGGCTCCAATCAAGCGCTGTCCACTGGGTATGGCATGGCGTTGCAAAATTGAGTGATAGCCTTCCTAAATCAGAATCCCTTTTACCCTGTACAAATCTCCCACCTTACCAGCACCAAAGCAACCCCAGACCATCACATTACCTCCACCATGCTTAACAGATGGCGTCAGGCATTCTTCCAGCATCTTTTCATTTGTTCTGCATCTCACAAACATTCTTCTTTGTAATCCAAACACCTCAAACTTGGATTCATCCGTCCACAACACTTTTTGTCCAGTCTTCCTCTGTCCAATGTCTGTGTTCTTTTGCCCATCTTAATCTTTTTCTTTTATTGACCAGTCTCAGATATGGCTTTTTCTTCGCCACTCTGCCTTGAAGCCCAAAATCCTGCAGCCGCTTCTTCACTGAAGATGTTGACACTGGTGTTTGGCGGGTACTATTTAATGAAGATGCCAGTTGGGGACCTGTGAGGCGTCTGTTTCTCAAACTAAAGACTCTAATGTGCTTATCTTCTTGCTTAGTTGTGCAATGCGGCCTCCCACTTCTTTTTCTACTTTGGTTAGAGCCTGTTTGTGCTGTCCTCTGAAGGGAGTAGTACACACCGTTGTAGGAAATCTTCAATTTCTTAGCAATTTCTCGCATGGCCATTTTGAGCGTTTAATTGACCCCAAAATGTGATGCTCCAGAAACACAATCTGCTCAAAGGAAGGTCAGTTTTGTAGCTTCTGTAACGAGCTAGACTGTTTTCAGATGTGTGAACATGATTGCACAAGGGTTTTCTAATCATCAATTAGCCTTCTGAGCCAATGAGCAAACACATTGTACCATTAGAACACTGGAGTGATAGTTGCTGGAAATGGGCCTCTATACACCTATGTAGATATTGCACCAAAAACCAGACATTTGCAGCTAGAATAGTCATTTACCACATTAGCAATGTATAGAGTGTATTTGTTTAAAGTTAGGACTAGTTTAAAGTTATCTTCATTGAAAAGTACAGTGCTTTTCCTTCAAAAATAAGGGCATTTCAATGTGACCCCAAACTTTTGAACGGTAGTGTATAAGTGACAGGAAGAAGAAGAAGAATAGCTGCAGCAATACTAAAATCAGTAATGGGGAGAATAAGTTTATTGATGGAGATAAGGTGGTCGCTGGCTATTTGAATAGTTACTTCTGCTTAGTGTTTTCAGAAGGAGGCCTTCACAATCACAGGATGGTTGGACATAGCATTGCCTCCAGTTATATGGGTTCAGCTCCAGTATTTTCAGAGGCTGAAGTTGCAGAGGAACTTGCCCGTTTAAAGCTGAATAAGACAATGGGTCCAGATGGGATCCATCCCAGGGTTCTTAAAGAACTCTGATCTGTGATTGTTGCCCCCCTGACAGATCTGTATAACCAATCCCTGCTAACAGGAGATGTCCCCGATGATTGGAGAACAGCCAATGTTATACCCATCCACAAGAAGGGGAGTAGAGAAGAGCCCAGTAACTACAGGCCAGTGAGCTTAACATCTGTAGTAGTGAAAATGATGGAAACTCTTCTAAAAAAGAGGATAATGGATCACCTAAGAATCAACAACTTGATGGATCCAAACCAGCATGGCTTTACTGAGGGTCGATCATGTCAGACTAATCTCATCAATTTCTTTGATTATGCCACAAAAGTGCTGGATGAAAGTGGTGCTGTGGATATCGCCTATCTGAACTTCAGCAAAGCTTTTGATACAGTTCCCCATAAAGAGCTGATAGAGAAGTTGGAGAAAATTGGACTTAATCCCTGGATAGTTCATTGGATTTGTGGTTGGCTGAAGGAGAGATATCAGAGGGTTGTTGTTAATGGTGTATATTCTGAGCAGAGACTGGTTACAAGTGGTGTGCCACAAGGGTCTGTTCTGGGGCCTATTCTTTTTAATATGTTTGTAAGTGACATATGAGAAGGTTTGGTAGGTAAAGTTTGTCTGTTTGCTGACAACACAAAAGTGTGCAATAGGGTTGATATTCCTGGAGGTGTCAGTAATATGGAAAATGATTTAGCCTTGCTAGATAAGTGGTCCAAACATTGGAAATTGAAGTTCAACGTTTCCAAATGTAAAATAATGCACTTGGGGAGGAGGAATCCTCTATCCGAGTATCACATCGGCAGTACTGTGTTGGAAAAGACTTCAGAAGAGAAGGATTTAGGGGTAGCGATTTCTGACAGCCATAAAATGAGTCACCAGTGCAACCAGGCAGTGGGGAAAGCTAATCGTATGCTGGGGTGTATAGCTAGAGGTATAACCAGTAGGAAGAGGGAGATTGTGATCCCGCTGTATAGAGCTCTGGTGAGGCCACATCTGGAATACTGTGTCCAGTTCTGGAGACCTCACCTAAAAAAGGACATTGATAAAATAGAACGGGTCCAAAGACATTGGAGGGTGTGAGGCATAAAACATATCAGGAAAGACTTAAGGATTTGAATTTGTATAGTCTGGAGGAAAGAAGGGAAAGGGGGGACATGACTGAAACCTTTAGGTATGTTAAAGGACCAAATAAGGTTCATGAGGGGAGTATTTTTAGTAAAAAACTAAGCTCAAGAACAAGAGGACACAGTGAGAGGTTACTTGGGGGAAAGATCAGAAACAATGTGAGAAAATATTATTTTACTGAAAGAGTAGTAGATACCTGGAACAAACTTCCAGCAGAGGTGGTTGGTAAATCTACAATAACAGAATTTAAACACGCCTGGGATAAACATACATCTATCCTAAGATAATAAGAAAGAAAATACTAAAAGGGCAGACTAAATGGACCCAGAGGTCTTTTTCTGCCGACAATCTTCTATGTTTCTAATATATGGTATTTTTATCTCTGCATTCTAACACATTGTGTGCTGCTACAAACAGGGAATGCCTGTGGGTGGTTTTATTTGACTTTGAAACATGTTTGTATGTAAATAAAGTTTATATTTTGTTCTGTTTTGTAATAATTGTTGGTGATTTGGTAATTGATTATGATATTATGTGCCTTTCTGTTGGTTACCTGATATATATATATATATATATATCAGTGTCGCCAGCGCCAGAGGTAATGACAAGCAACAGAGGTCACGCATTTATTCCTCAAGCGCTGCAATGCATAGCGATCGTGGAGTTAAAGGAAGTCAGTGACAGAATAAGCATTTTCTCCTTTCCCATTAAAAGAATATGTAAAAAATAAACATATTTCGTAGCATGTGGAATTGTCTGATCTATTAAAATATAACAATATTGTTACCACATGGTTAACCACGTAAACAAAAAGAGAAAAAAAAATAAAAAGTAATCAAAATTTTTCTTCAACAACAATATGATACCAATAAAAACTAGAGATCATGGAGCAAAAAATGACACCCCGACAAGCCCTTTGTGTGTGTGTGTGGGGGGGAAGTTTTATGTGTCTTAGAGGGCGAGGAGGATCATTACCTCAATTAGACCTGGACATCCGTGCATCAATGACCTTTGGCATGAAGGGGTTAAAGAAGCAAAAGCAGACATCCCCATATTGTGTATCGTGATAGTGAGTCCTCAATATCCTCTCTTTTGGTTACCACATGATGCCCGCTTCTATACCGCTGTACAGCATTACTATAAATGAATGCATGCTTATTCCTTTATTTCAAAAAGCAAGTAAAATTATTGATCTATTAGATTTATCAGTTTTGACATTTGTTAGTTAGTTACATGTATCTGGTTAGATGAAATATGTGCTTGTTACTATGTCTATATTAGGGACATCATTAGTAATAATGGACAATCGAAGTTGAATTATCTGTTACAGCCTCCTCACCATCAATCACGCCGCATAGTGTTTTTGGTAGCCGGAGTCCTAGTAATGAGCACGGTACGGTCTGTGTCCCAGTTGTTCACATTGATTCTCAAGTCACTTTTCCGGCACCAAACTCAGGAGAATTGTACTTAGTGTATTTCACTGCACATTTTAACACAACAGGAAGCAAACCTTGTGAAAGCTGTTGGTGCCTATCAAGGTCACAAGTTAACACGGTCAACTCCTAAGGGAGCTGGTCTTTGTATCCAGTCTATCAGACAATACCGAGTGCATCTTTTCTGGGAATTCCACAATAAAATGACTGTTATTTATCATTACAAACCTCTTTATCATTTAGTCAATAAAGGCCTCTCTCTCACTTTTTTCCATTGTGAGCACACAGAAATCTGTATTAGTCTCTCCTGGCCTGAAGGCAGGAGATGTCAAAAGCTAAATCATGATCTGCACTGGCTCTCTGGCTAAATTGTGTATGAAGACCTGAGGGGAAAAAAGGTGCATTTGCTCATTATTTGAAACAGAAGGATTTTTGACCTCACTTCTTCATATTGGGACATAACATAACACGAATATGCATCTGGAGTAGGAGACTTGAGTAATGCCAACTGAACTTAAACTGTCTTAATGCATTAGAGACAGATGCAATTTTTTACTACATGAACCTTCATAATTGGTGAATATTTTTAGATAATTTTGGTATGTTTGAACTTTTGTAGTCCAAATGTTAGATATAGAGTAATTTAGCACTGCATTATGATCATTATAGTAAAATGAACATTGACACTTTTTTTTCATGCAGTGCACTACAGAAATATATAAAAATAAATATATATATATATATATATATATATATATATATATATATATCCTTATACATATAGATAAATATATACACTTTATTGGGAACGCAAACTTTCCCATAAAAAATTATTGACACAGACAATTCATTCCACAACCCAAAGATGAGGTAGGTGAGGATTTCCAGATCAATAAAGAACACTGTATCAGTAAATAAAGGGTGGATTAGTTAACTCTTTTTCCACACACAACTCCCCAGGTGGCTGCAAACCTGCTGGTACTAGTGCCGGCTGCCTGGAGCAGCTGTCGGTGAAGGGGTTAATTTAAAGAGCCTGTCCAGCGAAAATCTTTTCTCTCAAATCAACTGATATTAGAAAGTTATATAGATTTGTAATTTACTTCTGTTAAAAAATTTAAAGTCTGGGTTCACACTGCGTTTTTGCAATCGTTTTGCTTTTCATCTTCATTTATGTGCATCCGTTTTGATCCGTTTTTACATTGACTTCCATTGTAAAAAAAAGGGATCCATCTTTTTTTGACGGACACAAAAACGTAGCTGACACTATTTTTGTGTCCGTTAAAAAAAATGGATCCGTTTTGATCCGTTTTTTTTTTTTTTACAATGGAAGTCAATGGAAAAACGGATCAAAACGGATGCACACAAATGCATCTGTTTTTTTCATCAGTTTTTCATCTGTTTTTTTGCAAAAAACGGATGGAAAAAAACAGATTGCAAAAACACAGTGTGAACTTAGCCTAACTGAAAAAGATGATGATAAAATATGAGCAATCAAGTCTCTTTCCCAGACATGCTTATCTAAACTTTAGACAACTCTCTTATAATGTGTGATGGAATTCATGTTAGCTTGTTTTTTCTCTTATGCTACTTTCATATTCTGTATGCAGAATATGCCATATGGAACATGCCCTGGATGTATCTAAGTGTAAGGCACAGGTGCATTTTTCTTTTGGAAAATTAAGCAGGGGAACATATGACAGAAATACCTGCCTTATACACAGGGGCGTAGCTAATGTCTCCTGGGCCCTGGTGCGAGAGGCCAACTTGGGCCCCCCCCCTCCTTTCACGACCAAGTGATGCTATTGTTGTGTGTGTGTGTATATATATATATATATATATATATATATATACACAGTGGTGCCTTGGATTATGAGCATAATTCGTTCCAGGACCGTGCTTGTAATCCAAATCCACTCTTAAACCAAAGCAAATTTTCCTATAAGAAATCATGTAAATGCAGACAGTTGGTTCCACACCCCAAATATATTTATTATTCTGTACTGTACAGTAATGGAGCGGATGGGAAACACAAGGGCTGACAGAGACTGCAGGAAACATGAAGGAATGAGCAGGGCAGATGTGGGCACATACATGCAGCACTCTCTGTCCGGGGAGAGAGGGGTTACAGCTATGGAGAGATTACCCCCCCCACACACAGTCCTGTCCCCTGATGTAAGCCCCAGCCTGAAGGGGATCTGCTATGATTTGGAAGGTGTTTAGAGTACAGTGCTGTAGACCCCGCTATGCAGGCCATGCCCCTTCTCCACTCGCGCTCCCACCCAATACAGGAAGGTTTTAAACCAAAGCAATGCTCTTAAACCAAGTCACAATTTTGAAAAACTGTGAGCTCTTAAACCAAAACGCTCTTAAACGAAGTTACTCTTAAACCAAGGTACCACTGTATATATATATATATATATATATATATATATATATATATACACACACACACACCAAGACAGATATTACCTATTACCGCCATACTGTTACCGACCAAATCCTGTATACTGAGACCAATATTACCAGTAATACCAGTATATAGGGAGGAAACATTACCGCCACACCACAACCATCACCACCATATTGTTACTGACCAAATCCAGTACACTAAATCACCTCATCCAGTCATATAGAGGTGGCCCCAGCTCTACACAGGTTCTATACACCATATACATTACAGTGCAGTTATATCAGGTGACTCACAGGAGATGTCTTTTCTGATCGGAGTTCTTTCCTTTTCATCTTCTTCTCCATCCGTCCTAGGCCGTTATGAGAACTTCTCCGAGCCACGAATCCACAGAATCTGCCAGACAGACATATTAGGCTCCACACTCTGACACCATCTCCATCTCTCTACACACTGCACATCTGTACTGTCCCCTTTACACCCTCATTTAGTGGGTAGCCTGACTCTATGTGACCTCCTAATATATGCCCCCCTCTGTGTATTCCCTCTCCCCCTATGTTGCCCCCCCAAATAGATGCCCCCCTCTACCCCCTCCCTTATAGATGGCCCCCTCTACCCCCTCCCTTATAGATGGCCCCCTCTACCCCCTCCCTTATAGATGGCCCCCTCTCTCCTCACCCTCCCTTATGGATGGTCCCCTCTCCCCCCACCCTCCCTTATGAATGGCCCCCTCTCCCCCCACCCTCCCTTATAGATGGTCCCCTCTCCCCCCCTCCCTTATAGATGGTCCCCTTCCCCCCCCCCTCCCTTATAGATGGTCCCCTCTCCCCCCCCCCTTATAGATGGTCCCCTTCCCCCCCTCCCTTATAGATGGTCCCCTTTCCCCCCCTCCCTTATAGATGGTCCCCTTTCCCCCCCTTTATAGATGGTCCCCTTCCTCCCTCCCTTATAGATGGTCCCCTTTCCCCCCCTCCCTTATAGATGGTCCCCTTTCCCCCCCTTTATAGATGGTCCCCTTCCTCCCTCCCTTATAGATGGTCCCCTTTCCCCCCCACCCTCATAGATGCCCCCCTCCTTTCCCCCCACCCTCATAGATGGCCCCTCTTTCCCCCCCACCCTCATAGATGGCCCCCTCCTTCCCCCCACCCTCATAGATGGCCCCCCTCTTTCCCCCCACCCTCATAGATGGCCCCCCTCTTTCCCCCCACCCTCATAGATGGCCCCCCTCTTTCCCCCCACCCTCATAAATGCCCCCCTCCTTTCCCCCCACCCTCATAGATGGCCCCCTCCTTTCCCCCCACCCTCATAGATGGCCCCCTCCTTTCCCCCCACCCTCATAGATGGCCCCCTCTTTCCCCCCACCCTCATAGATGTCCCCCTCCTTTCCCCCCACCCTCATAGATGGCCCCCTCCTTCCCCCCACCCTCATAGATGTCCCCCTCCTTCCCCCCACCCTCATAGATGGCCCCCTCCTTTCCCCCCACCCTCATAGATGGCCCCCTCCTTCCCCCCACCCTCATAGATGCCCCCCTTCTTTCCCCCCACCCTCATAGATGCCCCCCTCCTTTCCCCCCACCCTCATAGATGGCCCCCTCCTTTCCCCCCACCCTCATAGATGCCCCCCTCTTTCCCTCCTCCCTTATAGATGCCCCCCTCCTTTCCCCCCACCCTCATAGATGCCCCCCTCCTTTCCCCCCACCCTCA
This sequence comes from Dendropsophus ebraccatus, assembly GCF_027789765.1. Lineage (NCBI taxonomy): Eukaryota > Metazoa > Chordata > Amphibia > Anura > Hylidae > Dendropsophus > Dendropsophus ebraccatus. Next base: position 96,973,978 of record NC_091455.1, on the reverse strand, counting down.
TAGATGGCCCCCTCTTTCCCCCCACCCTCATAGATGCCCCCCTCCTTTCCCCCCACCCGTACAGGCTGATAAAAAAAACAAAACTTAACTCACCTGACATCGCGCTCCCACGTTGATCCTCACTCCTTCGCCTTCGGTCTGTCCCCGGCTGCTGCGCGGCTGCCGGGGGTGTCGCGTCTTATCCCCGGCAGCGCGCGCATCCCAGAACTCCCTGCGTGACGGAAACAGGAAGTCAGGGCCCAAGGCGCGCAGGGAGTTCTGGGATGCGCGCGCTGCCGGGGGTAAGACGCGACACCCCCGGCAGCCGCGCAGAAGCCGGGGGAAAGAGGGAGCCAGTCTCTTGTGACCGCAAGCAAAACAATGCTTGCGGTCACAAGAGTGATTGATCGGGGGGCCCCGCGGGCCCCCCTTGTGGCGGGCCCGGTCGCGGCGGCGACCCCCGCGACCACGGTGGCTACGCCACTGCTTATACATACATGCCTTATACCCTCTCTACCTACTATGGACTACGTGCCTAATAGGGAAACCTAGCTGCTTTTTGGACCTACTCCTGAGGGCATAAGCCTACCTATTGGGGGCACCTATTTACCTACCTACTTACCTTACTGCTATAGAACCTATTTACTTAATGGGGGACCTATCTATCTAATGAAGATCGAGTCTAATCCTATCTAATGGATTTTTTCTTATTTATGTATCAGCAGCAACATAGTATGACATTTTTAATTTCATGGAATATTCTTCTCTGGGACCCTCAAGAATGAATTACCTTTGCAGTATCAATTGTACTTTCTAACGACACCCTACATTTAACATAAAGTATACTGCAAAAAATTTATTTGTGAGGTGAAACTGAAAAAAAAAAATTGCAAAAAAGAAAATTGCTTTAAATTGCAATGTTCTGACCCTGATAATTATAACGACTTTATTTTTACATATACAGAGCTGTTTGGAAGCTCATTTTTTTCGCCATGATCAGTAGTTTTTATTGTCACCATTTTGGAAGAGATGGGGCATTTTGATAAGTTTTTATTCAATTTTATAAGAGATAAGCAAACTTTTGAAAAGTTAAGTCCGACAGATTTTTTAAATTTTGGGGTAAAATTCGGGTTTACATGAACTGAAGTTTAAACAAATTGCACTAAAGCAGCTAAACTATGGCAAATACACTAGTGGGACTATTGTTGCAGTTTTAGCTCCCCCACTGTATGCAGCGACCAAAGATTCTCAAGTCTGAATCTTAAGTTTTTCAGCACCTGCCATATGAAACGACACCCGCTGTATAGGATGATCCCTAACCTTTGAGAAGATTTTCCAGGGTTAAAAAGTAGTCTTATATGCAGGAAAATACAGTATATGGCTATGTTCACACTACGTAAAAGTACGGCCGTTGTTACTTTACACGAGTATGCACATTGCCTTGCCTTCTATGGGATCCCGGCCGGAGCGTATACACATTGTATACGCTTCAACGGGGATCCCGTGCGGACCCGCAAATAACTGACATGCCAATTGAACTGAATTCAATGAATTGCGGCTGTAGGAAACCCTGTCAGTTCACACAATGAAGCGAGCGTCTCCGCCCGCTTGCTTCATTGTGTGCAGGGGGAAGTTCTGATGCAGGGGTGCGCTGATGCGCCCGCATCAGAACACTACGGCCAAAAAGATCTTCCGTCTGGTACTTAATTACCGGAACGTCCGGTCTCTTACTGTGTGTGAACATAGCCTATATATATATATATATATATATATATGTGTGTGTGTGTATATATATGAACTTTCCATGTCAGGAACTGTCCAGAGCAGGAGAGGCTTTCTATGGGGATTTGCAACTGCTCTGGACAGTATATATATATATATATATATATATATATATATATATATATATGTATGTATTCTGTCCAGAGCAGTAGCAAATCGCCATAGAAAGCCTCCATAGAGAGCACTGTTTCAAGCTGGAAAGAATAAACCACTTCCTGTAGGACATACAGCAGCTGATAAGTACTGGAAGGCTTGAGATTTTTAAAGAGGGTAAATTACAAATCTATATAATTTTCTGACACCAGTTGATTTGAAAAAGTTTTATTTTTTACACCGGAGTTCCCCTTTAATGTTATTTGTACCACATAGTAAATACCATAAAAAATAAATAAAAATTCCACAAAAGTGATCAAAACATTATACGTATACAAAATTATATAAAAAGACAAAAACAAGCCCTCACACAGCTCCATTGGTGAAAAATAAAATAGGCACGCATACTGTATATATAGCAACACACAGATATGATCTTATCAACAATTTTTGTAGTATAAATGTAATAAAACATAATAAGAGTACCCAAAATTAGGTATCACTATATTCGTAGTGACCAGCAGAGTAAAGATACAACATAATTAATACAGCATAGGAAACAATGTAAAAAACTATTTAAATCACACCACATTTTTTTAAATTCATGCCACCACATAAAAACTAAAATAAAAAGTTTTCAGAATGTCACATGTGCGCCAAATTACATCAACTTGTAATGGTTTTGTACCTCAAGGCCTTAGTAATTTGATGTGATACCCCGTAATATAGCCTAAAGAAAAGGTAGCCCCCAAATCTACTAGGTGCTCCTTTATGTCTGAGGCCTGTGTTTGAGTCATGTTTGTCATAATTAGGAGAATAAAAACTAAGTTATGGTTTTTAGTTAACATTTGCTAGATTACTAAAAATGAACAAAATGGAACCGCTGCAAACAGTACAAAAATGTTTAAATTTTGCTTCCACTTAGCTTTTTATTTCTGTACAAGGGTTTGTGAACACTATGGAAATCATGCGGATAACTTGCCGTGGATTCCGCTGCTCGACCCCCCCACTTGACTCTCTGCCCATCCCATAGGCTCTATTCTATGCTCAGGCGGATCCTGTCATGTGCTCAAATAATTGCCATGTCAATTCTTTGGGTGGAAGGCGGAATCCGCCTGAGCATAGATTGGAGCCTATGGGATAGGTGGAGAGTCAAGTGGGGGGCGAGCAGCAGAATCCACGACAAGTTATTCACATGATTTCCGTAGTGTGCACAAACCCTTGCACAGAAATAAAAATCTTAGTGGAAGCAACATTTACAAATACCATGTGTCACCAACATACCCCTTAGATGCCGCATGTGTCACTACCATACCCACTACATACCGCATGTGCTGCATACATAATGGACACATACGATTTATGCTATTCTCACACTAACCCCATTAATACATTAGAAGCATGGCACACAGGTCAAAAGAGTGCAAATCATATGTATACTGTACATATACAGTACATACACACATCATATGTATACTGTACATATACAGTACATACACACATCATATGTATGCTGTACACATACAATACATACACCCACACATACATTTCATACACAGATATAAACAAATTTATGTGACATTCATACATAATTGTATACATTGTATTCACACACATATACATGCTGGTTTTTGGATCACAGGCCCACAGGGGGATTACCAGTTTCCCTAGTGGGCAAGTCTAAGGCTGGTGACTGCCTGATCTTCCCCTGCACAGCCGTCTATAGCCTCTATAGCCTGTGAAGTGCAGTGAGCATTGTGCAGAGGAAGATAAGATCGGCCCACCTGGCACATCGGCCCCTCTGCCAGATGGGCAGTACGGCCCTGCCTTTAGCCTAATATAGCATTCCCTAAGGACTCTACCATCGCAGTTAGACAAAATGGGATGTTAGGGGCATCCACGTTGTGCTAGGCTCAGATTCCAGTGGCTGGCCTTTTCAATGTCATATTCTGCCCTAAGGGTATGTGCACACTATGGAATGGCCTCTGCTTAAAGTTCCGCCCGTCTAATAGACTCAATGATATTTGCCGGCGAATTCTGACGTCCACCCAAAGAATTGACATGTCAATTCTTTGGACAGATGGCAAATATCATTGAGTTCATGGGATGGGAGAAACTTCAAGCGGAGGCAGCGCGGTGGAATCCGCTTGAAGTCTCCACTTGTATTCTGTAGTGTGCACATACCCTTAGTGTTAGAGTGGTTAGGTTGAACTTAATACATGTTTACTCCTCTTCCAAACAATTTGGGTACTGACCTTGCACTACTATTCCCACTCTGTAAAACGTATAAGAAGTTGGATAGTGCAAAAAATAGGTTTTAAGCAGCACAAGAAAAAAAATATATGTGGGTGCAAGTCTCACCACACTGGACCCAGGTTCGTATATAGTATCCAAAAAGATGTAGGAGACCGCACTTCCAAAGGAATATCCACTTTTATTCATACCAATGCATTGCATTGGTGTGAATAAAAGTGGATATTCCTTTGGAAGTGCGGTCTCCTACATCTTTTTGGATAAGAAGTTGGATAGTTATACATAGATTCTTGATTTCTTTTTGCTTTGGTTCACACTATTTTGGTGGATTCTATTGGAGATACAGAATGTGCTCTATAAAATTGTTCTAAATTCCTGTACTGTGTTAAAAGGAGCTCCTTAGTTACCTAAATTCTTCATGCATGCTTGAAGTAATCCAGCTGGCCTCTTGCAGTTATACCATATATACTTTTTCATCAACACTGTCTTTCTCTGCAAATGCAAATGTCCCTGTAGGAAAATGAGCAAGACCAGATTACAGATTGACTAAGGCTGGGTTCACACTACGAATATTTCAGTCAGTATTGTGGTCCTCATATTGCAACCAAAACCAGGAGTGGATTAAAAACCACAGAAAGGATCTGTTCACCCAATGTTGAAATTGAGTGGATGGCCGCCATATAACAGTAAATAACTGCCATTATTTCAATACAACAGCCGTTGTTCTAAAATAACAGCAAATATTTGCCATTAAATGGCAGCCATCCACTCAAATTCATCATTGTGTGAACAGATCCTTTCTGTGTTTTTCAATCCACTCCTGGTTTTGGTTGCAATATGAGGACCACAATACTGACTGAAATATACGTAGTGTGAACCCAGCCTAAGGCTATGTTCACACTGCGTATGATTCTGTCCGTAATGCGAACCGCGAATATACGCACGTAGTTTTGAGGTTGATGCGTTCGCTTGAAAGTATACGATATACGCCCGCACAGTGCACACTATGTATGATTGTTTGAGGATGGAAATGTTCCAACTCACGGCCGTGGATTTCCATGCGGTCCCGTACGGAGTACTTATTTCAGCAAAATTGAACTTGATTTTTCGATCCAAAAGGTTCTGTGAGTTTTATTGGGCTGGGCGAAGATTTCCAGGTAAATGACCTGTTTCAGATCGCTTCGAATCAAGCTAGGGAAGCATAACTGTACTACAGGCGTATGTTCCCGGTTCGTACGCATCCGGCCGCATGTCGATTTTTCCCACGCCCGTAGTTTCAGCCGCACAGGTACGGCAGTGTACGAACTACGGACGGAATCATACGCAGTGTGAACATAGCCTCACTGTTGCATGCATCCAGGAGATTGCTCAATACATAAAACCTATAAGTCACTTACTTCCATCTTGTCAACATCCGGTGAAAAAGACTTTCTTCATTTTGTTCTGGAAAAATAAACCAACCCACTTGTAATTATTATATCTATGACCTTGCACTACTTTTTCATCATGATGTCAAGTTGCAGCTCATATAATAGTACTATGTTGTATTGCATACTGAAATAGTATAAAAGTGTGTACCTTTTCCTAAAAAATGTTGTATACCTGCAAAGGTAATGCATAGTTTGGCCAGACTGCTTTATCTGGACCGGTGTTTTGTCAGCATGGCTGGCATGTCTCTAGGTAAAGGACATGATGAAGCGATGAAAGCTTGATTATCGTTGTCTTGTGGTTGTTTCGGGGCTCTGATGAATCCTTCAAGCTTTTTTTTTTTTACTATCTACAGTCCACAGATGCTGGGGAGGACAAGAAAGACTCATAAAGATGACATGTTTGCTCTCCAGCTCCCTGATGGGGCTTCTATGTATTACCTGGATCTAATTATCTCATCTCCAGTTGACAGAGAGGTTTCCATAGAGCGCTTTCCATCACCGGGAACCTTACCCAGGCTTCCAATGTTTTAAATTGTTTAAAAACACCAGGGAGATTACACTGTGCAACCTATATCCTGGGCTGTCTAATGACTTGATATATTTTTGGACCTTCCGCTCATTGGATGAAAAAGCCAGAGCAAATCATGTATTGACCTCAAAGCATTTATAAACTGTGGAACATTATATTCTCATCAGAGCCATAGGGCCAGTAAACTATAGCTTCTCAGCAGTGAAACATGGTTTTGGTTATGCACTGTGTTCCTAGGGATGCACCAAAACAATAATATATCATTCGAGGCACACGTCGCCTTCTTTATTGAAAGGCAAAACAAAGAGTTGAGGACAAAAATCATTACTTCTTTAGCAATTTTTCACAAAATGCTTTTGTTTTATACTTGACACACAGAGGGGACTATACGCTGCAGTGAAAATGATGTATAGCTTGGTGACAAATGTAATTTTCTTTATAAAGCGGGAACCATAAGGATATACACAGTTCAAGAAGTTATTTTTCCTTTTGAATTCATTTAAAAAAAATGCATATAATCTCCTTACTTACAACACAAGGTTTACATGCACAGCCACTTTGTAAACATGCTATTCAAAGGCCTCATTGAGAATGTAACAGTTTTATTTCACAATGAATGTTTCTCTTGCCTAGGGCCAACACAAACTCATATCCCAAGGAAGCATGCAAAGGAATTAAAGGCGATTGCCTAAGTGATATAAGCAGCACAAAATATATATATATATGTCAACCTACAAAGATAACATTTTCTTAAGTGATATTTGCTACAACTGGTCCCAATGGAAGGAAATGTATTTTTGTTTTCTGTATATCTGCAAGGAGGGTGACAGGTATTCAGAAACATTAAACCAAAGGAAATCAGAACAGACTCTAGAGACAAATGTTTATTGCTGCATGGCAGTAACTATATATATATATATATATATATATATATATATATATATATATATACATATTTTAGACAGATGCATATTATTTTATTATTTTACAAATATTGCACACAGAATTTTATGACAGAATGAATGACAATCTGTGCAGTTGTATAGCATACAGAATTTAGCGTCAAACATGTTTGTTTATTCTTGCTGTTTTAAACTGTTGGATCTTTCTGTAAGTATCACAATATACTGTTCGTATCATATACATTGATACATGAGACAAAGGGTGTTCTCATTTACATATATATATATATATATATATATATATATATATATATATATTACAATCTTCTATCTATCTATCTATCTATCTATCTATCTATCGCCTTATTTTTCATTGCCTATTTGAGTTTTTCCCACATAACAATATACTGTAGCCACAAGATGGGATTACTTGTTTGATACAAAAGAAGAAGCTAATAAAAATATTTGTGTACAAAGCAGAACTGATCTTTATGCTCCTTGATGTGCAAGTAAACATAGTTATTTATCCAGGGACACAGGTGACTGGACTTATAAAAATCACCGCAAGACAAGATGTATTGAAACCTGGCACCAGATGACAAATACGGGCGAGGTGCACCAAGAAGAGATGTATTGATTTTTAAATGATTAATAAGGAGAATATAATTGTGTTTCATTAAGATGGATGGGATTTCATTTAGTCTGTCTTCTCCTTTTCCACTTCAGATGTGAAAGGAAATCAAGCCATCATCAGTGGCACATCGTGTTAGCCTGCCATGGCAACAAGGTCATTGATTGAGTAAAAGTACTTTTGGAAAAGGCTAGCTATTTCTTAATGTGGATTACTTGTTACTAGAACAGCCAAAGTGTCTGGGAAAATGGACCAAGTTTCATATAATGGCTTGGATAGTTACAACAGACTCCTAAAGCAGCTCTGTCTCATTACACATATAGTTTTTACTTCTTTTATGAGTTTACATGGGGTGGATTATAGATGAAAGTGTTATTTACACAATTTAGAATTTAGGATTGTGTATGCAGAATAGTATAGTAAATTGCATGAAAGCATTTACTCTAACGTATTGTCAAGAAACCAAAAGCAACATAAGAGATCGTTTTTTTTTCTTCGAGATTTTATAGGGGGTTGTAAATGTTAGTATTCAGAATAGAGTACACATTACTACACCAAAAAAATAGTGATCTGTCTTGTTCACTGTGTCAGCAGCATAGCTATAGGGGCTAACAGTTGCACATTGGCCATGTTGATTGAAGGATCCAAAAGGCCCCTCTGCCACATAAGACACCAGTATTATAAAGGGCACATGGTAGGTGAAGGGACAGAAAAGTTTAACACTATGCCCTTACACTATGCTTTTGTGTTTAATGTAGTTTATTGGCTTAGAGAATAGTAATATTTTTTTCCAGCTGTATTTATGGACAGCAAAAATACAGCTGTATTTTGATAATTATGTGAATAAAGAGTATGATAACTTTTTACAGCTGTAGTTATCAAAATACGGCTATATTTTTGCCTCAAAATGACAGCCGTCCAAAAATATTAACAGAAAAAAACAAACATTGTTTGAGCATAGCCTTAGGGTACTTTCACGCAATGTTTTTTAAGGAGGAAATACAGCCATATTTTATAATTATGGTCGTAAATAATGATCATGCTCTTTATTTTCACCTTGAAAAACATTGTGTGAACATACCTATAGTCTGTACTTGAGGCTTGAGTCCAACTCTGTAGTTTGTTACTAAGCTTGCCTTGTTCCTAAATTTATTTCTTTTTTGTTTTCTTCTAATGCTAGTTCTCTGCTTCAGACAAGAGATGTGATTGTTGCTAATTCTGCCTAAGGTAACAGACCAGATAAATTATGTTAAGCCTCTTTTACATGTTCTGTAGGCTGTCAGCAATTGTGGACCCACCTTGTGCTTTCACTTCTGTAGTGCTGCACGTGGCTACAAGTCCGCGACCACAGACAGCTTATGGAAAGTGTAACTGTAGTCTTAGAGGACATTCTCATATGGTTAAAGATCACTTGCGATTGATGCAATTTGTCTGGTATAGGTATGGTATCCACAGGAAAAGTCTAGAGTCATCTTCAAGGGCTTACACAGTGTACACAGGATCATCCTCATGGTTCATGTGAGTATGAAGACCATGAAGGCAAACAGTCTCTTTAAAGAAGGTCTGAGCCAACCAAAGAACAGACAGTGAGACTTAATTCCATTTTACAGAAACAGTATACAACCACGCAAATGGTAGCCAATCCCTAAGCAGGAACATCAGCAATGGTATAGAAACATAGAAGATTGTCGGCAGAAAAAGACCACTGGGTCCATCTAGTCTGTCCTTTTAGTATTTTCCTTCTTATTATCTTAGAATAGATATGTTTATCCCAGGCGTGTTTAAATTCTGTTATTGTGGATTTACCAACCACCTCTGCTGGAAGTTTGTTCCAGGTATCTACTACTCTTTCAGTAAAATAATATTTTCTCACATTGCATCAAGTAGCCTGGTTGGAATAAACAATCACTCAAATATGCTTATCTTGATGGTTTAAACTGGGCACATATGGTGCAGGAGGAGAAAAAAATTGATGTATTGTTTCCAGCCCAGCCAATAGAGGTGGAAAAAGAAATTGCAGGTGTACGTAAATCCTGTATGGTCTGGCAGCAGAGATGCATAAGCTCAGAATAAAGCCTCTCTGCAAAGGTCAGGGGATACAAAGGAACATTCTCTCAGGGACTGTTCAAGAGAACTATAGAATGAAGTAAGGATACAATTTGGGCTGATGACATGTGAGAAGTCTCTAAAATAAAACTAAAGTCTCAAAGGACATGGAAAAGGTATGTCCTATGATTCTTTTCTGCTGTCATATAGGTAAGGAAGAAGTTAAATATGAAAAAGGTCCCAATTTACTTGTCATGTTTACGTTATCTTCTTATAGTATATGTATATGGTCACATGAACCTTTTCACTGCTAGTAATTCACAATCATAAATCAAGTATTCAAAGAATTGTTTTGGAAGGATTTTCTTTTTAAAGAAACCACATGGAAGGTACTTGTTTTTCCCTGACTACTGAGAAAAAAACAAGACCAACTCCAGTTAAGAAAGTGTTAACCCCTGCAATATGACAGTTCTTGATTTGGATGACGAAAGATTGGAGGAGAGGAGAAACAAGATTTGAGATAATAAAAAGCCTGGACTGTAGAAGATGCATGTCTTCTGTATTTCCCCCTTTCTATGTTAGAGTTGAGATCAGTGACAGGGACTTTATCTGGATTCATGCAAAGTCTCCCATGCAGGGCCGTCTTACCCATTGGGTAGGGTAGGCGGCTGCGCGGGGGCCCTTGCGTCCTGGGGGCCCCTGCCCTCTGGGACACACCTGTATTTTTTGCTTTATAAGACGCACTTATAAAACTAAGTGCGTCTTATAAAGCGAAGACGGCTTCCAAGCAGTGCTGAGCACCGCAAGGAAGCCGTCCCGCCCGCCCCCTCTATTGCCGCTCACTAAGCATATGCATAGTGAGCGGCCCTGAGCCACCCCCTCCGCCCGCCCCTTCTATCGCTTCTCAGCTGACAGCCGATCAGAAGCCCAGGAAAGTGCAATGAGCAGCACTTTCCTGGGCTTCTGATCGGCTCAGCTAAGTGGCGATAGAAGGGGCCGGCAGTCCTGGAACTCACTCGTCCGGCGGCCCCAGCAGCTCCTCTCCCGGCAGCACGCTCCCGTCATCCTCCGGCACAGGCAGCGGGGTACAGAGATGCTGCCTGTGTCCTGGATGTGTCATGCAGCAGGTCACTTCCGGCACAAGCAGTCTCTCTGTACCCCGCTGCCTGTGCCGGAGGATGTCGGGAGTGCGCACTGCCGGGAGAGGAACTGCTGGGGCTGCCGGACAGGTGAGTAACTGGTTTGTTGTTTTGGGGGTCACTGGCTACTATGGGGGGCACTGGCTACTATGGGGGGCACTGGCTACTATGGGGGCACTGACTACAATGGGGGCACTGGCTACTATGGGGGGCACTGGCTACTTTGGGGGCACTGGCTACTATGGGGGGCACTGGCTACTATGGGGGCACTGGCTACTATGGAGGGCACTGGCTACTATGGGGGCACTGGCTACTATGGGGGGCACTGGCTACTATGGGGGGCACTGGCTACTATAGGGTTGCTGGCTACTATGGGGGGCACTGGCTACTATAGGGGTGCTGGCTACTATGGGGGGCACTGGCTACTATAGGGGTACTGGCTACTATGGGGGGCACTGGCTACTATGGGGGGCACTGGCTACTATAGAGTACTGGCTACTATGGGGGGCACTGGCTACTATGGGGGGCACTGGGTACTATAGGGGTACTGGCTACTATGGGGGGCACTGGCTACTATAGGGGTACTGGCTACTATAGGGGTACTGGCTACTATAGGGGGCACTGGCTACTATGGGGGGCACTGGGTACTATAGGGGTACTGGCTACTATGGGGGGCACTGGCTACTATAGGGGGCACTGGCTACTATGGGGGTACTGGCTACTATGGGGGGTACTGGCTACTATGGGGGGCACTGGCTACTATGGGGGGTACTGGCTACTATGGGGGGCACTGGCTACTATGGGGGGCACTGTCTACTATGGGGGGCACTATATGGGGGAATTGGCTACTATGGGGGGCACTATATGCAAAGATGGGGGGGATTTGATGGCGGCGGTTGGGGGGGGGGCCAATTCGCACCTCTGCCCAGGGGCCCATAATGCTGTTAAGACGGCCCTGCTCCCATGCTTTATATGGCCTGTTGATTTAGATTTTGAAAGTTATAATGACAGTGACACTTTAAATTTACCTTCAGAGTCACCATAGGGAAAGTTAAACATTACAATGGGTCCATGAAAATCTGGAAATATAAATATATAATTCAGGAAAGGACAGGGTTTTCAGGGCAAGTGACTCTTTGAAACAGCTCTCAGGAATATTCACAGTTCATGGTATTAAATATGTGCACAGGTCCACAATGCTAGTTTTATGTGTTACCAATAAAGGACAAGGGACCACTATTATTATTATTACTGACTAATGGCTGACTAATACTGCTTTACTGTTATTGACTAACATCTACTATACAGAGACAAATATTCCCAAACACCATAAAGAAGTAGACGTTAGATACAGACTGTATATCCTGTAACTGTATACCTGTCTGACTGTATACCCAGTAACTCATGGGTGATGCCTTCTCTAATTGAAAGTAAAAGAGTTTAAGCAGCACTTATCTTAAGGTTCTTACATAGTATTAGGCCTTTACATATTAGTTAGGCTCCCATATTGCCCCCTATATAATATTAGGTCTTCATACTGCCACCGTATAGCTTTAGTTCACCATACATTATTAGGCATTCATGCCACTACATGTAATATTAGGCCCCCATACTTCTCCCATATCTTCTCCCATATAGTATTAGGGCCCTGTAGGGCCCCCATATTGCTCCCATTTAGTTTTAGCCCCCCCCCCCCCCCACACCGTATAATAGCTAGGCCTCCACGCTGTCCCCATATAATTTAAGGCCTTCATAAAGCCCCATATAGTATTGGGTCTTTATACTGCCCTGATATGGTATGAGACCATCAATCTGCGCACATATATTATTAGGCTCCATGAAAAGAAAAAAAAAACTGAGGAGGATGAGGCTGAAACAGCAGTATTAACCCCAAGACAACCCTGCACATACTTGTACACCCTGGCTGCCTGTCACCAGACGTCCCTGGGCGCACAGGTACGTCCTGGGTGTATAACCCGCTGTATATCCGGAGCAGAGCACGCTTCAAAGCAGGTGGGGGCCAGCTGCAATAAGCAGCCGGGCCCTCACCATTAATGACAGGCTGCACGGATCGCGGCATTTAAGTGTAAGTGACAGGAGCAGCTCCTGTCACTTACCGATTGGGACCCCTGCAGTGTGACTGCTGTGGCGGACCGCTGAAGGTCTCTTACCTTCCTCCGTGCGGCCCAATCGGTGCTCTGCTCATTGAGTCTGCTACAGGCCATTAATGTATATTAGTACTATGTATGCCACTGTTGGAATTTTTGTGTTGCTGGATTGCATTTCCTGTTATCTGAACTGCTTCAATACAAATGGTAAATGTAGTTATACAGAAGTTTATACTTGATGCTTTGAAAAACTGCCAGAAATGTAGGCATTTCAGTTGCTTAGACAACTGTGTAGTGCCAGAAGCCTTTACTGCTCATAGTTGGAACTACCCTTTAAATAGAAACTATTGTTATACACTGGATATAAAAGGTTTACACATCCCAAATAAAATGCCAGCTTTTTGTCATGTAAAAAGATTTGAGATGAGTGAGTAGTAAAATATTTGAAAGTTGGAATTTCAGTTTGAATAGACGATGCTCGAAAATTTGATTGAATATGGAAACTCAATGGGAGTCAATGGGAGATAAATGCCCGTTTCTTGGAAACCTAAATTCGACCACTTGGAGGTCACCAAGTTCACAATGACACCTTATTGACATTGATGCAAATAACTCTGGAATGCAATTGGGACAGCAGCGAAGCAAGCCTGGTCGCAACTAACATGCCCAAAACGCAGTATTAAGCCAAATTGTAAGCAAAGAATTTTCCCGCACCCCTTTAAACCATTCAGGATCGGGCTAATTTTCATTTTTGTGCTTTCGGTTTTCTCTCCTCGTGTTTAAAAGGCCATAGCACTTCTTTTTTTTCACCCACAGACCCAAATGAGCCCTTATTTTTTGCGTCACTAATTTTACTTTGCAATGGCAGACTTAATTTTTCCATAAAATATGCTGCGAAACCTGAAAAAAAATTATTTGTGCTGTGAAATTAAAAATACTACGCATTTTTTTTAAATTTGGGTTTTTGTTTTACACCGTTGTACTTTCACTACTGCTACACTACTATATACAAATAACCTTAATAAATAGCTTAATGTGAACTCCCTGGACCAGTTGCATTGTGCATAACCTAATACCACCAAAAACAATTAACTAAACACGATCAATATCTCTCTTTCAGTGTGGGGGCGCAGGGAAGGATGTTCAGCTGATCACCAGAGCTACTTTACATGCTGTATTGTCTCTCTGCTGTAAACTTGCCTTGCTTTGTGCAAAATCAAAGCTTTTTTTTTTACCACAATTTCATGATCCTGCTCAAATCAAGGCAAAACAGAAGCCAGGAGACAATACAGTAAAGTTACTGTAGATGTTAAAAGACCTTGACTAGTGACTAGGATTTTACCACAGGTCCTGTACACTCTACATTATGGAGCATGAAGAAAGAAGATATAGGTGTGTGAAAAGGGTTGAGACTAGAATGTAGTTGCCAGAGGTAGGTCCTACCCCTCAAGTCAAGAATCTAGCCCATTCTCTTATGAGCATGCTAGAATGTACTTGCCAGAGGTAGGTCCTACTCCTGAAGTCCAGAATCAAGCCCATTCAGTATGAACATCCTAGAATGTAGTTGTCAGATGTAGGTTTTACCCTTGGAGTTCAGAATCTAGCCCATTCAATACTGAGCAGGCTAGAATGTAGTTGCCAGAGGTAGGTCCTACCCCTGGAGTCCGGAATCTAGCCTGCTCTCTACTTAGCAGGCTAGAATGTAGTTGCTAGAGATAGGTCTTACTCCTGGAGTCCAGAATCTCGTCTGTTCTCTACTGAGCAGGCTAGAATGTAGTTACAAAAGGTAGGTTGTACCCCTGGAGTCCGTGGTTCTCGGTGGTAGGTCATACCCCTGGAGTGCGGAATCTAGCCTGTTCTGTACTAAGCAGGCTAGAAGGTAGATGGCAGAGATACAGTCTGTCCTATTTCTGGAGTCCAGAATCTAGCCTGTTCTCTACTGTGCAGGATAGAATGTAGTTGCTAGAGGTAGGTCCTACTCCTTGAGTCCTGAATCTAGCCTGTTCTTTACTGAACAGGCTAGAATGTAGTTGCCAGGGATAGGTTGTATCCCTGGAGTCCATAGTTGCCAGTGGTAGCTTCTACCCCTGGAGTAGGAATCTAGCCTGTTCTGTGCGGAGCAGACTAGAATGTAGTTGCCAGAGGTAGGTCCTACCCTTGGAGCCGATAGTTGACCAAGGTAAGTCCTACCTCTGGAATCCCTAATTTAGCCTGATCTCTACTGAGAAGGCTAGAATATTGTTAACCAGAGGTAAGTCCATAGTTGCCAGTGGTAGGTCTTACCCATAGAAACCAGTACCTAGTCTGTTCTGTGCTGAGTAGGCAATCTGGAATCTAGCCTGTTTTCTACTGAGGAGGCTAGAATGTAGTTACCAGAGGTAGGTCGTAATCCCTGCAGTCTGTTGTTGCTATTGGTAGGTCCTACCCCTGGAGTCCGGAATCTAACCTCTTCTGTATTGAGCAGGCTAGAATGTAGTTGCCAGAAGTAGGTTATTACCCTGGATTCCGTAGTTGCCAGAGGTAGGACCTATTCCTGGAGTCCGGAATTGATGACATGATCAATTAGATGACATCATTGATCCGATGACATCATCAATAACATCATTGATGACATTATCAATAATATTATCAATGTCATCATGGATTACACATCATGGCATCATCAATGGGATTATCGATCTGATGGCATCATCAATCCGATGACATCATCAATCAAATGGCATCATAGACCTATGACATAATCGATGACATTGTCCATGACATCATTGATCTAAAGACATGGTCAACATAATCGATCCAATTACATCATCGATTACATCAATCCAATGATATAATTGATTACATCATCTATATGATGACATTATCGATCCATTGAAATCTTCGATAACGTCATCGATATCATCATTGATCCGATGGCATCATCGATCCTATGACATCATCGATCCGATGACACCAGCGATGACATCATCGATTTAGTGACACCGTCAATGACATCATCGATCTGATTACATCATTGCTAACATCATCAATTCTATGACATCATCCATATAATCATCAATGATATTATCGATCCGATTGCATCATTAATATCAATCCAATTATATAATTGATTACATCATCTATACGATTACATCATTGATCCATTGACATCGATCCTATGACATTGTCAATATCATCATTAATGACATCACCAATCCTGACATAATGACATCATCAATCCAGTGACACCATCAATGACATCATAAATTATATAATCAATGACATAATCGATTCAATTATACCATCAATGACAAAGACATCATCACTGACATGATCTATTCTATATCATAAATGATGTTATCGATGATATCATCAATCTGATGACCTCATCAATGACATCATCGATGACATCCTTGTGACATCTTGGGTGACATCATCGATCAGATGACATCATCAACCTTATGACATTATCGATGAAATGATCAATTAAATTCTTGAGAAGATAAAATCATCGATGACATAATCGATCCTATAACATTATTGATGACATTCTCGATGACATAATCGATGTCATCATTGATCCAATGACATAATCAATAACATAATTGATCCAAATACATCTTCAACTCATTGATCCAATCACATCATCAATCTGATTACAATCCAATGATATCATTGATTACATCATCTATACAATGACATTGATTGGTTGACACCATCGATCCTATGACATAATTGATTACATAAACCATGACATCATTGATCCTATGACATCATCGATATTACTATCAATGACATCATTGATCCGATTACACCATTGATGACATCATCATTGACATCATCGCTCCGATGACATTGCTTACATAAGCGATCTGATGACATAAAGCTATTGACATGTCATTGATCTAATGACCTCATTAATAACATCATTGATTTGATGACATCGTGACATCATGGATGACACCATCAATGACATCATCGATTTGGTGAAATCATCAACCTGATGCATAATCAATTTTATGATATTATCGATACAATAAAATCACAATGACGTAATCGATTACATTATCGATCTGATGACATCATCAATGACATTGTCAGTTCAATGACATTATCGATTACATCATCAATCTAATGACATGATAACATCATAATTCTTATGACACCATTAATAACATCAATAAGATAAAATGATCAATGTAATCATCAATAACATCATCAATCTGATTATATGATCGATAATATAATCAATTTGATGACATAATCGATGACAGCATCAAGGTTATCATGAATCCTATGACGTCATCGATGACATCATCAATCCAAAGACATGTTCAATGACATCATCAATGACTTTGTTAAGGACATCACCAATCTGAGGACATCATTGATCAGATGACATTATCGACCCAATGACATTATTAATGACATCCAATGACATCATCAATAACATTATTGATCTTATGACATAATTTATGACATCAATCCGATTACATAGTTGATGTCATCAACGATCTTATGTCATCATCGATTACATCATTATTGACATTATCAATCCAATGCCTTTATGACATTGATCCGATTACATTGTTCCAATGACCTAATTGATTTAATGACATCAGTGATAACAACATCAATCTGATGACATCATCTGATTTTATCATTGATAACATAATCAATTAAATAATCAATGACATCTTGGTTTCAAAGACATCATCAATGACTTATTTGATGACATCATTGATGACATTATCGATAACATCTATTCGTTCACCTAATCAAAGGCATCAACGATCTGAAAACAGCATTTTTGACATCATTAATCCGATGACACCATCGATGGCATCATCAATCCAATGACACAATCAATTACATTATTGATGACATCAATCTGATTACATCATTGATGACATAATCGATTCAAGGACTTTATCGAAGGCACCATCAATGTCATCATCAATCTGATGACATCATCGCTTACATCATTGATCCAATGACATCATCAATTACATTGTCAATTATATCACCGATCCAATGGCAAAATCGATGACACCATCAACCCATCGACGGCTTTGGCCGTTTTTATGGACCTAGTGGTCTGACCAACATATTCCTTCCCACATGGGCACTTCAAAAGGTACACTACCTGTGGGAATAACATGCAAACCACCCTTAAGTTTGATCTTATTTGCTCTCATTGGGTGGGACACTGTGTCACCTTTAAGTTGCAGTTTAAGGCTGGGTTCACACACTGTATACTTCAGGCAGTATTTGGTCCTCAAGTCAGGTCCTCATAGCAACCAAAACCAGGAGTGGATTGAAAACACAGAAAGGCTCTGTTCACACAATGTTGAAATTGAGTGGATAGCCGCCATATAACGGTAAATAACTGCCATTATTTCAATATAACAGCCGTTGTTTTAAAATAACAGCAAAAATTTGCCATTAAATGACGGCCATCCACTCAATTACAACATTATGTGAACATAGCCTTTCTGTGTTTTCAATCCACTCCTGGTTTTGGTTGCTATACAGCCTCACAAATACAGCCTCAAATATACATAGTGTGAACCCAGCCTGAGCATGGCAAGTAGGCAAATGTCCCAGATTTTAGCTCTCAAAAATTGTTGTCTTGTCTTAGTTTTCTTTTTAATACCCGCCCTCACTACCTGGTTTGCTACCGATTTTCCTTTTCTATACACAAATCTAGGAGGTTTCTAAAATACCCTACCTAATTTGGGATCATTTTTCAACATATCCCAATATTTGGTCACCACTTTCCTTACCAGCTTAGCATTGCCATCAAAAGTACTAATTAGCAAAGGGGTCTTGTCTTTTTTCTTATTAATTTCTCTCTTCCCACGTACCTTCTCTCTAGGTGTCTTACCTACTTCCTCACCTACTTTCTCAACTTCTTCACGATCATAGCCACGTGCAACAAATTTCTCTAACATCATATCCTTTGTTTTATGATACTCTTGGTCATTACTGCATATTCTTTGAGCCCTTACAAATTGACTTTTAGGGATCCCTTTAAAGGAAACCTGTCACCCTCCGTGCCGGGGTGACAGGCTCCTGACCCCCTGTTAGATCCCCCTATTCTTACCTTATCGCGCTGGGTCCCGCTTCCTGAGCCGGTCGGGTGACTGAGATTTCAGCGCCCGAAGTCCATCGCACGCGCTCACAGGAGAGTCCGATGCCCATAGAGAATGACGGAGCATCGGACTCACCATTCATTCTCTATGAGCATCTGACTCTCCTGTGAGCACGCACGCCGGGCTTCGGACGATGAAATTTCAGTCACCCGACCAGCTCAAGAAGCGGGACCTAGCGCGATGAGGTAAGTATATTGGGATCTAACGGGGTCGGCACGGGGGGGGGGGGGGGGGGGTGACAGGTCCTCTTTAAATGTGGAAGGAGCATGATAACTATCTCTTAACAGTAAATTATTACGATCCGTTTCCTTACTGTACACAGTGGTACTCAATCCACCCATTCCATCTTTGCTCACCTTCACATCAAGATAATTTATAGTTTCATCCTGGCAATCTAATGATATCTCTATCAAAGAGTGGGGGCAGAGATCGAGTTGGGGGCAGAGATGGGGCTGTTCCAAAAGCATAATCACAAACCCCTTTGAACCCCCATGCAATACAAGAGAAACTTTATGTCTCACAGGTAATCATGTCCCTTTTTGTTCAGGAAATAATAAAAGATACTCACGTTACCCTGATCCCACATTGAGCAAATCAACTAAGACCTTATCTGGCCTGTGAAGTTATTGTCCTGGTGCTGTGTTTGCTATTTTAGGATAACCTTTGAGAGAACTCATGGTTAATTGCCAGTTTTCCACATAATTATGTTCTCGGTACAATATATTTACCTTGTAGTGGTCATCTTAGAGCAAGTTAGCAACATGGACCACTGTTAAGGAAAATAATATATATATTTTTTTAATATTGAGACACATATAAATATTATTAAATATATACATAGTTAAACTTATGCATAGACTTTGACTATGCTTGGCTAAGTTCATGGTCAAAGTAGAGTGCAATATAATCTGTGCAAAATTCACTTAGCAGCAGATCATTTACGTTTAAAAGAGAAAAGCAAGAGAGAAAAAGAATAGGTGCACATTGCTTCTATATTCCTGCGGCATCCGTAGCAGCTGCCTAATGACACATGTATCATTATATCCTGAAGTAGTTGCAGGGCATAAAACAGACTTGATTACACTACAGACAATTGTTTCACAATAATTCTGGGCTATTTTTCATTAGCCGTCGTTCCTTACAGCAATTTAGGGGATCATTTTTTAAAATGGAAAAGAAATATAAAATACTACACCTCTCATAGATTCTCTTACAGTCTGGGATTTTTAATAATTCATCATGTGAAACATCTTAAGCAAAATTTTGTTTTTTTCCAGGCAAAACCTGAAAGGAGATAAATGGAAATAACTTGTGTTATATACACTGTGCATTAATGCAAATAATTGGTCCATTTGTTGTTATTGTAAATTTATACATTGCACTTTACTTTCAAGTCCACAGGCTATTGTTATTTTGCTACAAAAAAAATAGGGGAAATGATTACAGAAAGTGCCCTTCTCTATATTTCTTTGATAGGACAACCCCTGTTACTTTGGACAATGTTCAAGCATCTCAAGGTTGCATAAATCCATAATTAAAGTATCTCAAAAATGTCCCTAGCAACTAGGTGATAAAGGGGCTATCATTATAATTACATGTTGCTGTAAGACCTGGTTGTTCTCAACTATAGATCCTTATAGACAGATTGATCCACCGTTCTTACAGTTCATTGACAAAAAACACAATGCACAGGGCCTAATACAGTAAAGCGTGACTCTAAATGACGTGGACATACCTGAAAATATTAGGACAAAGGATCACCCATATTGGGTTGTGCTTGCATGACAAAATATATGTCTTTATTTATTAAGTAAAATTGATTTTTTTTAAATCCTGTCATTCTAATATAAAACATTTAACTGAATGTAGTAGAATATTTGTTTGAAATTATTATATTAGAAAAAACTGATTTGCAGTGTCCCAGAATCCTATTTGCTACTGCTGCTCTATGTATATCGAGTCTAACCTTTATTTTATGTAGGGGGTAATCTGTGGATGAAAGATTTTAAACTACATTTTGCCCATTTTCTATTCACTTACAGCAAGCACATGCTGAAAGTACAAAAAAGGTTAATTGTGTATGTGACTTACTGCATATTAGCTTCTGGTGGCAGTCTGTCAGTAACCCCCCCCCCCCCCCCCCCTTTCCTGCATCTGGGCCTATCACTATGTCAAATTGGTGGAGGGTGGAAAGGACAACTTTCATTTAAGTGAACATTTAAGTGAACTGGAGCTAAGCTGAAGTTACGGGTCACCACTGTTACACAATAAATGCAGGCAAGCTAGTCTCTTCACATGAAGTCACACCCCTTGTTCAAACCCCACCCAAGAAAGCATATAGGCAAATCTCACATACACAGGGGTTTTGCACAACATTTTAGGCAATTTTGTGGGTGCATACATGCTTGATTTGTACTGAAAACTTCAGCAATCCATGCTTTGGAGTTATAGACAGAACATGTATATGTGTGGAAAATGACCAGTCACTTGCTTACTAAGTTTGGGCCATTAAAGTCAATAAGAACCATGCTGGTCAGTGCATGGGTATGTTGGCATCCAATTTTGACACGTTGGTGATGTATAAATTCTTCAGAAGACACAATCATTTTGTGAACAAATCCTTAGAGCTAGACATATGGCTGCACCTATATACCTCTATAAAAAGTGACCCATGACTTGGCCCCCATAATGATACCAGGTCACCATACAGGTAAATGGTAGAGTAAGAACTAGGGATGGTCCGAACCTGCCGAGGTTCGGGTTCATATGAACCCGAACGCTCGGCAGCAGATTCCCGCTGTCTGCCCGCTCCGTGGAGTGGGCGGATCCAGCGGGAGGACCGCCTGGAAAACTGGGATACAGCCATAGCCATAGGCTGTATCCCAGTTTTCCAGGCGTTCCTCCCTCTGTATCTGCCCGCTCCACGGAGCGGGCAGACAGCGGGAATCTGCTGCCGAGCGTTCGGGTTCATATGAACCCGAACCTCGGCAGGTTCGGACCATCCCTAGTAAGAACCCATTAATAAAACTTTTGTCAACAAATTACACATTATGTTTAATGTGTAATAGATTATCACATTATACTATAGGTTTAAAGGGGTTCTCCAGGATTAGAAAAAACACCAGATACTTTGTTGCAAAAATAGAACCACCCCTATGGTATTAGAATTCACCTCCATTCACTTCAACTAAGAACATGGAACTAAGCTGAAAGAAGACACCCAAACTGAGGACAAGATTGGTGCTGTTTATAAGAAAGAAAGAAAAATCCATGTTTTTCTAAGTCTGGATAACCCCTCTATGTATAGCATAGATGAGAATAGTCTTTTTAGGTGTACTTTATATAATGTATGAGCATTAAAGTTAATACAATGGTGAACATACTGATGAGTGAAAGTTCTTGTCTGTATTGTGCACCATGACATTTTGTTAAACACCTTCCAGGTTTGGTTAATAGAATTTGTCAGAAGCGACCTCTTAATATTAATGCATTGAATTATAGAGGATGAGTAGCACACAAACCTTGTCACCTCAAATGTTAATAATGTAATTTCATATAGACTAATTATTCATAAAAGATAACCAAACAGTAAATCAGCCTTGCCTAATTCAGACTACTGACATTCAGGTTTTAGAACCTGCCCTAGTGTTAAATATTAAATATGAATAATGGTGTATTTTTATACAAAAGAGAACATTACTTATATTGTACAGTAGTCAACTGGGTGTCACTACTGTAATGTGGAAACAAGAGATGGAAGACATATGGCAACTGTTCTACTCCTAACATGGAGGCCCCCTTATTACCAAAAAATGATCCATAGAGCAACAGAGAAGTTAAGACTTAGGGCCAATTCACACTGAGGAATCAGCGCTGAATAAGCAAGGAAATGTTCAGGACAGAAAGTATTCTCCCAGAAGTCCAACCCCCCCCCCCTCCCCAATATTTTCCTTTCCCAAAAAATAAAAAAATAATATATTTTTTTTTGAAATGGTGTCATGAAATATATATATATATATATATATATATATATATTATTTTTTTTTTTTTTTTTAAATTGTGTCTTTGATCCCTCTTGGTGGAATGCAAATATTCTGTACGTATACAAGATCACTCTTGTATAAAGAGAGTGGGCTGATCACACAATGTAAGTGAATCGTTTGTTTTGTAAAGTAAAAGTAAAATAAAACATCTAATTAATAATAACAATAATCATAAACATTGATAAAACAACACTTGTACAGTCAGGGACTAGTTTCTGTGACAGATGCGTTTTACATAGATGTTACAGATACAGATAAGCACTCTGGACATCTACATCACAGAATACATGTTATATCAAAACTAGAGATGAGCAATCCGGGTTCGGGTTCTAGTCGATCCGAACCCGAACGTTTGGCATTTGATTAGCGATGGCTGCTGAACTTGGATAAAGCTCTAAGGTTGTCTGGAAAACATGGATACAGCCAATGACTATATCCATGATTTCCACATAGCCTTAGGGCTTTATCCAAGTTCAGCAGCCACCGCTAATCAGATGCCGAAAGTTCGGGTTCGGATCGACTCGAGCATGTTCAAGGTTCGCTCATCTCTAATCAAAACCAAACAAAATTATTTAGTACTTTTCACTTTTTTTTGCCTTCCCTTGTTCACCCTTATTTGTACATGTTTTTTTTTGGCCCATTTACCGATCCTATAGTGGCAGGCTTAGTAGAAAAAATGTTGAGCTTTCTTCTTAAGCATTATAGCAATGTGTACGTGAGGCAAATGGCACTTATATGGTATTGATATACAGTATATGCTAATATAAGGGGATTATTTTGTTTGGTTAAACTAGTAAAGTTAAATTTTACATGGTAAGCCCTCGTGGGCAGGATCTTCTCTCCCTATGTATCAGTCTATCATTTATTTTATTCTTGTTTTCTTGATTTTGTTACATTCTGTAAGTGTATGTCCTGTTATATTATGTTAACCCCTTATCCAATGTACAGTACACTAGAATAAAGCAAAAATAATAATAAAACTAAAAAGAATAATACATTACACAGGAAATTGTCTTTTTTTTTTTTTTTTTTTTATACCCATTTTCTCTAATATAAAATGTTTAATTCTTTAATTACCATATAACAGACTCACTTATGTTCAGAGTATTTTTAAGGTATAAAATAAAAAAAAATGCACCCAAAGATTATGGCATTCTAAAATGTTAAGGGATTAAGAAGGGCTGGCAGCCCTAGGGCTGCATCCAACTTCTCCAGCCATCAGGAGTCAAATGCAAAGTGTTCAGGTTTGGAGAAACCCGAACGTTCAGTAGCCATGTACTGTATGCAGTTTGGCACATCTTTTCTAGCTATCAGTTTCCCTTTAAGAACTGATCTCATAGATTGGTGCTCCTTTACAGAACCTATTGCACGTCTTGATTATCTTGGAATCTCGAGTGTTAGTGTGACCCTAGTGTTAATTAGCTGTTGGCTTCACATCTTGTATTATACAGGAAAATGTGCTACCTAGGGTAAATTTTCTGCCTAATTGGGCAAATGATTAGCCCCAGTAATTGGGCTTTAACTCTGCATGTCCAGCTGAACCCTCAAGTACCCCTCTCACAGACACATACCCTGCCCGCACCTCCTGTGTTATACCACCTAGCAGGTGGAAGGGTGGCATCATATACCTAGGTAGAGAAGACCCCCTCTCATTGTAAATGGTTCCAGTTGTAGATTTCTAAATATAATAAAAGTCACTGATGAGTATAACAATTTACAGTGCTAATACCACAAGAAAGAAACCACATAAAGAAATTACACGGACCAGGCGCAGTCCACTGTGACAGCTATAACACGTCCATACGGGCTGTCATTCTTTTGTACTACTTAATACAAATGGAAAGTGGTCACACTTTCCAGCAGGATGCATTATAATTGTGAAGTACTATATATGCCTGTAAGTAATTATGTGATAAATATGTTAGCATGGCAGTTCCTAATAAACAAAGAGCTGTAAGTACTGACATGTCATTTCAATAGCATTCACTTGCATCCATGTTAAAGCCTGAGAAAATTTCTGGCGTATTTTGAGGTTAACCTCAAAGCTTGTTGGAATCAAGTTTTGACAGATTCCGGTAAGAGGAAATCCTTTTTCCGAAATCACTTAAATGAAATATATTTGTTCAGAATCTGGACTCGAATAATGTTCCCATTGTAAAAGACGCAACATCCTACATATCTTCTTTAATTTGTTCTGGGGCTTCATTGTTGCATAAGGAACATAACTAAATCTTGGAGGGTTTGTTCAGAATTATACAATGAAGTCACAGTAACTAACTATGAGTCTGTACATGTACATGGGAGTTTCCCTTCAAATATTTATAACATTCTAAACATACCAATTGTAATAATACAATACAATATTGTGACATTGGAAAATTAATTTTTCATAACAATTATTTTCTCAGTATACCTGAGATAAACAGTTGTGGTTGCCATAATGACAAGCCAATACTGAGATATCTAAAGTAAGAACAAAAGCACCCTATGTTAGACTGCACTTATAGCTTCATGTAATTTTACCTTTTTTGTAAGTTACGGCATATCGCTAAGATATGTATTACCTACTGATTTGTGCTGGTCTTAGTGCAGTGGCCTCATCATTAAATGTCATGGAGTTACAGTGTCTTTCTGCATAGCAAGTCATTTGGGATATGTTCCAGTTCCTTATACAGAGGTTGTCCAGCAGCACAGATGTGAAGGAAAAAAAACTCTGTTCCCCCTATAAGTTAGTAGGTCCGAAGGGTCAGATCACCACTCAGTGTCATATTATTTATGGAGGCAGTCCACATGGCTGCTGTGGGTGGAATGGGGGGCTGGTATTAAATAGCTTCTCCTGCCTCCAGCACAGTTATAGGGTTTTCCCTTAGCTTGTACAGGAGTTCCCCTTTAAGCTCCATTTACTTCAATGGAAATGATTTGCAAAATCACACCTCAATTTAAAACAAGAATCATGATGTTTCTGGAAGAAAGCCGCAATGTTTTTCTTATCTAGGACACCCCTTTAATACATGTATCCTCCCATACCTTTCTATTAATTCTGCTAAGGGTTTTTTTCCAAGACTTTTGCATTGTGATCTTCACTGTGCAGTAAAAATAACATTGTCATTTTATTATTATCAGTACAACTACAGTGGTGGAGAGTGTAAAAAGATAGATCCTAAAAGAAACAGTACTGTATAAGATTGTTGGAGTGCATATACAGTACAGTAGTAGTGCAGTCAGTGCACCACCATCTCCCATCTGTTACAAAGCTGGGATGGGGGGGACTCTATACAGTAAAGGATGAGTGAGGAGTTAGTGACTACTGTACTATAATTGCTGGTTTTGTTAAAAATTTCTTGTTTAAAATGTACTGTACAGCATAGTGCTGTTCTGTACTATATTGCAGTGATTAAACTAGGCACTTTTTAATGTAATAAATAAGTATTGTAGGTAATTGTAGGTAACAATAACAATATTTCCTATGAGAAGACACTGCTTGGTTCTCAAACTGCCTTCCTGAACCAATTAAGTTCGAGAACCGAGGTACCACTGTATTTGTAATTAGAAAAGTTATCAGGTTGAGTAGAGAGACTAAACAGAGAAAGAAAGACAAAGGGCCCTATTCCACTGGACGATTATCGTTCAGATTATCGTTAAATCGTTCGAATCTAAACGATAATCGTTCGGTTGAAATGCAGTTAACGATTAACGACCGAACGAGAAATCGTTGATCGCTTTATAAGACCTGGACCTATTTTTATCGTTGCTCGTTCGCAAATCGTTCGCGTTGAATAAGACATCGTTCGGTCGTTCGCAATAGATACGAATGCAATAGCGAATAAATAGCGAAGAAAAAACGATCGCAATTACGATCATAAGTAACGATTATCGTTCAATGGAAATGAGTGAACGTTTTCAGGTCTTTCGCAATAGTGGTCGTTTGCGATCGTTAATCGTTAATGATATGCAAACGATAATCGTCCAGTGGAATAGGGCCCAAAGTCACACTGGTAGGCGGTAGGAAGAATGTAGTATTGGGGATTATCTACCTACTTGGGAGCATCTACATAAAGGGGGGGTTAAATACCAACTGAAGGTATCCATTGGGGGAGGGGGGATCTAATTTGTGAAGATAATTTATATCTACCTACTCAGAGCTTATACCTAATGGGGATTACCTACCTACTAGAGGCATTTACTTAATTGGGGTGGATTACCTAGTGGGGGCTTCCACATAATGGTAGTGGGAATAATCTACAAGCTGGGAACATCTGCCTAAAGAGGAAAGATTTCCTGCCTACTGGGACCATCTACAATACCTAATAGGTGCAACTCCTAAAAGACGCCACTGGTGAGTCAACTGGTGTACACTGTAATATGGTAACATATGGTATGGTATGGTGAGATATGGTCTACAGAGTCTGTGAAAAGCTGGAATCACCACGATATGGGCACTATATGAGGGAATTTTGATTGTGTACAGTTGTTTTAATTTAGTGGTCATGGTGCGGCAGAATTATTTTTCCCTTTGTAAAGTGGTGTTATTGGTTATATCAGTATGTGTATAGTGGTTTCTACTTAACCCTTTAAGGACATGGCCCATTTTCGTTTTTACAATTTCGGTTTTTCCTCCTTGTGTTTAAAAGGTCATAGCACTTGCATTTTTCCACCTAGAAACCCACATGACCCCTTATTTTTTGCGTCACTAATTGTACTTTGCAATTACAGGCTGAATTTTTGCATAAAGTACACTGCGAAACCAGAAAAAAATTCAAAGTGTGGTGAAATTGAAAAAAAAAACGCATTTCTTTTATTTGGGGGAAATGTGTTTTTACGCCATTCGCCCTGGGGTAAAACTGACTTGTTATGCATGTTCCTCAAGTCGTTACGATTAAAACGATATATAACATGTATAACTTATATTGTATCTGATGGCCTGTAAAAAATTCAAACCGTTGTTAACCAATATACGTTCCTTAAAATCGCTCCATTCCCAGGCTTATAGCGCTTTTATCCTTTGGTCTATGGGGCTGTGTCAGGTGTCATTTTTTGCGCCATGATGTGATCTTTCTATCGGTACCTTGATTGCGCATATACGACTTTTTGATCGCTTTATATTACATTTTTTCTGGATTTGATGCAACCAAAAATGCGCAATTTTGCACTTTGGGATTTTTTTGCGCTGACGCCGTTTACCGTACAAGATCAGGAATGTGATTAATTAATAGTTCGGGCGATTACGCACGCAGCGATAGCAAACATGTTTATTTATTTATTTATTTGTTTACTTTTATTTAAAACCTGGGAAAAGGGGGGTGATTCAGACTTTTATTAGGGGAGGGGGCTTTTTACTATTAACAACACTTTTTTTTTTTTTTTTACACATATACTAGAAGCCCCCCTAGGGGACTTCTAGTATATACACTTGGATCTCTCATTGAGATCTCTGCAGCATAGATATGCTGCAGAGATCCATGAGATCAGCACTCGTTTGCTTTCGGTTGCTGCAGCCGGAAACAAACGAGTGCCGAGCCGAGGACGGCGCCATCTTGGACGCGTCCCCGGCCGGCATCAGTAACGGAGATCGCTTCTCCGGGACAAGGTCCCGGAGGAGCGATCTCCCCCACTAGACCCCAGGGAAACGTTGCCTCCGGTAATCGGAGGCAGCTGTCAACTTTGACAGCTGCCTCCGATTAGCTAATTAGCGGGCACGGCGATCAGACTGTGCCCGCTAATAGCAGCGGTCCCGGGCTACTCGCGGCACCCGGGATCGCGGCACTTCAAAGCGGGGCCGCCGCGCGGCCCCCCTTTAAAGTGCAAGTGAGGACATATGACGTACGCATACGTCCTATGTCCTTAAAGGGAACCAATCACTGGAAAAAAGCATATAGAGCTTTTGAAATGTGCTGTTAGAGCACACAGCACACTTGCCACACGTGTTTCCATAGCCTCCGTGCCTTCCCCGTGTAAGCCGCAAAGTAACTTTATAAAACTGGTGCCCCGTATGCTAATTACCTGAGGTAGTCACCTGGGCGGTGTTCGGCTAGCAGGTAGTCACTGTAGCCTGGGCGTTCTACCGCTGTAATCACGCCCCTCTGGGCGTGATTCAAATGGCCGAGTAGCTGTGACATTCTGATGCCGGACGCCGCCGCACATGCGCAGTGCAGCCGCTTCCATTCCGGCGGTACTGCGCCTGTGCAGAATAGCCTCGAATAGCCTGTTAGCCGGAGTTCGAGGCTATTCTGCACAGGCGCAGTCCAACCGGAATGAAAGCAGCTGCACTGCGCATGTGCGGCGGCGGCCGGCATCAGTACGTAAGCGCGCCGACGTTGGGCACGGCGTGCTCCCGAGTGACGCCACAGCCACTCTGCCATTTGAATCACGCCCAGAGGGGCGTGGTTACAGCGAAAGAACGCCCAGGGGACCGTGACTACCTGCTAGCCGAACACCGCCCAGGTGACTACCTCAGGTAATTAGCATACAGGGCGCCAGTTTTATAAAGTTACTTTGCGGCTTACACGAGGAAGGCACGGAGGCTATGAAAACACGTGTGGCAAGTGTGCTGTGTGCTCTAACAGCACATTTCAAAAGCTCTATATGCTTTTTTCCAGTGATTGGTTCCCTTTAAGAGGTTAAAGGGGTTACCCAGCACTAAAAAAAATGTCCACTTTCTTCCAGAGAGAGCACCACTCTAGTTTGCAATTAAGCTCCATTCACTTCAATGGAATATACAGAACCCCACCCAAACTGGAGACGAATGGTGCTATCTCTGGGAGAAAGTGGCTATGTTTTTGTAGTACTGGATAACCCCTTTAAAAACAGTATGATTGTATTATTTAGCCACAGCAGTGGTAATATGACCTCCTGGTGTGAAGGTATTATTTTCTTTTTTGAAATGCCTAACACTTGAGAAAATCCTAAGGGTGTCTCTGGGGTGGGGAGTGGTGATACAAAACGTTCATTATCCAGGTGTATGTATGTGTATGTGTGTGGCAATACTTAGCCTTGACCCGGGTGATACCAACCCATGCTGTGCCACTGGTAATTTAAAGCCCTAGTGATCTTAGGTAAATAAATGTTATTTGTAGTCCAGTCCCTTTAACCTTGTTTTATTTTAAGGAAAATATACAATTAAAAATATAACATCTGCAAAATGAAAAAGATAAGCCCTTTTTAGCCCAGTAAAACTAATAAAATGAACTTTATTATAAGGTTGTACCTAATCAACTTTTGCTATCCTTCTCTGCTTTTATTTTGGAAGAATTATATGAAAGTGATAAACAATATCAGAGAAGCAAGGCAAATAAATTGTAACAACGATTTAAAGGGGTACGTCGTGATTTTCCACTCTAATAAATTACTAAACCATGTACTTTAAGCTGCAAGATTCGTCTCTAATTTGAAAGCTATACATTTAAACATTTTTTTAGTATGTTAATATTGTCCTGATTAATTATACTATCATGATCTATCTATCTATCTATCTATCTATCTATCTATCTATCTTCTATATATCTATCTATCTCTTATCTATCTATCTATCTATCTATCTATCTCCTATCTATCTGTCTGTCTGTCTGTCTGTCTATCTATCTATCTATCTATCTATCTCCTATTATCTATCTATTTATCTATCTATGGTTTCTCTATCTATCTCCTATCTATCTATTATCTATCTATCTATCTATCTATCTATCTATCTATCTATCTATCTATCTATCTATCTCCTATCTGTCTACAGAAATGCAATGTGAAATGCAACATGTTACAGTATTTTTATTTTTTTTTGCTTTTGCACTGTACTGATCATAAATGGTAATATGATCTAGCAAGTACTCCTCAACACCGGTACACAATTAGTGCTTAGTGCTTAGTCCTTAGTGCTTAGTTTATCCCTTTGCTGTCCACTAAATCATCAAACAAATGAAAGTACACAATTTGGTTTACATTTTAATAAAAACGCACTAATATAGGTTCACGCAATGTGTTATTGAGATGTTGCCTTTCCCTGCTATGTTCTTTAAGTGGGAACATAGCCTAAGGGTACAAACCCACACACCGTATACGCAGCTTATTAACTGCTGCGATACGCAGCAAATACGCAACAAACACGCAACAAACACGCAACAAATACGCAGCAGATTAGATCTAAATAACTGGACACAGCATCAAATCTGCACCACCAAATCTGCTTCAAATCTGCTGCGTTTTTGTTGCGTATCTGCTGTGTATACGGTGTGTGGGTTTGTACCCTTAATGTGGATGTTACTTTAACATGTTTTATCTACATAAACATTGCTGCAGACCAAGCATTCCTTGGCAACAGTATACCCTAGTAGTAATGAGCGAATAGTATTCAGTCGAATAGCTGTTTGATCGAATACACAATTTGAACTATTTGTTTTAGTTTTTAATCAAATACTCAAAAACGCAGTAAATTTTTAGCCAATAAGGCACTAGGAATAGGCAGAACCTAAAATAAAATCTTTAACTGTGATTGCCTGGCTAAACCATGTGACCTCCTGATTTATCGAATAGGGGATTTAAGATTTGTGTCACTTGCTGGTTGGAGCTAGGGAGGGAGGGACTGTATACCAGGGAGAGTTAGCTTTTAGGTGAATTTAGGTAGGGAGGGACCCCCAAAAGCCCTTGTTCAAAAAATTTTGCGGTTATATTGTGTTGGAGTGTATTGTAGACAAGCTGTGATAGTGGTGTAATACTGCAACTTGCATTCCATATGCATTCCAGAGGTGTTGGCATCATTTCCTGAGGTGTCATTGGGCACTTGGTGATCTCAAAGTGGTCGAATATTGATTTGCAAGTCCCAAGTATTTTTCTCCTTTAGATTATAATGGGATTCAATATTTGATCGAATAGTCAAATACCGGGGGCTACTTGAATCAAATTTAGAATTTTTGAATGTTTCACTATGCGATCATCTCTATTCCCTAGTACAGCATCATTCACGTAACCGCAAAATTTGTCAGCAGTTGCGGATCTGTGAAATAATACACTCATCCACACTGCAGACATTGCTCCTGGGTGATTTAGTGAACATGAGAAAGGCTTCAAGGTGTTGACGTGACCTCTAAATCCCCCACCTGCAGAGGTCTTGTGAAGTCTTTGCCTTGATAATTCAGACATAACTTGGTGGCAATTAAAGAACTACACAATATAAAAGTCTCTGTACTGAAATGGACAGACAAATTCAAGATTCTGTGCATTGATGTAGTAGTTTGTTGCTGAAAGGAAATATAATTGTTGTCCTGACAAGTGTTGTTTTCATTAGGATTTTGCTGAATATTGAAATAAAGCATATATAGGATTGCAGGCGCAAGTTAGTATTGTGTATGACCACATTGTGATATGCTGATTACCTTTTTAGGCAGGACAATACGGAATTACACTTAGGGGGACATTTATCAAACTAATTGCGCCAGTTTTTAGTCTAATATATCTAGTTTGCGCTCCAAATAAATCTTATATGAATTTATGAAGCTTTTTTAGACAAGACTATCTAAATTAGATGCGACTTTTTGAATACGATTTTTTGTTGATAATTAGATCGAAAGTGCGCCAGAATTCTTTTTTAGCTAAATTTCTTAACTGCTCAATTTTTAAAAAAGTCGCATATATTGATGCATCGCTACGTCTCCTCCGAACCAGGTGAATTTATTAGACTAAGTAAAAGACCATTATTTTTAAGACACATTTACTATGCTATTAGACAATTTACATAAATTTGACGAAACACATTAGATTGGAAATTATGCCAAAACATCTTTGACAAAATCGTGTTTTTAGATTTGTTAGTAAATATCCCCCTTAGTGAGCAATGTTGAGATTATGTCCTTACATATTGTAACGCCCGGAGTAGTGGATCCACTGGACCGGCACCAGCGATGGCACAAACCTCACCAGGGAGCGGAGTCTAAGGGGCCGCTGGTTTTCACCAGAGCCCGCCGCAAGGCGGGATGGACTTGCTGCGGCAGGCGACCCCCAGGTCGCTACCCCTGGCTTGGTTGCTGGTGTCGGCAGGCGAGGCGTGGCAGGAGATGGCACAGGCTATAGTCTGCAGATGAGAGAGCACGTGACAGGCTGGACACGGGAACAGGTGGCGTGACAGGGGAACAGGAACCAGGAACGGGGACTTGGGACCAGGTAACGGACAGGACTCAGGAACAGGGACTTGGGACCAGGTAACGGACAGGACACAGGAACAACAGGGAGCTGGGCCAAACGCTAAGGGAAGCATGTAGAGGCTCCAACACAGGGGACAGGGCATGCTGGGATTTATAGGGGAGTGATTGGGTGCAACTACCAATTAGGAGCGCACTGCCCCTTTAAATCTGAGACAGCCGGCGCGCGCGCGCCCGAGGAGGCGGGGACGCGCGCGCCGGCCGGCACAGACCGCGACATGCACGGAGGAGAGGTGAGGCGCCCCAGGGGCCGAAGCAGCAGCAGCGCCGGGTCCCTACACAAGGACCCCGGCGGCTGCACGGGACAGGAGGCGGTCGCGGCGGCAACCCGGAACGCGGGAAGCCGCCGCGGCCGTGACAGTACCCCCCCCCTTTGGCCTCCCCCTCTTTCTTGCCTGCAAATGGCACAGGAAGCCACAAAGTCTTTGACATCTTGGGATAGGCTAGGCCACCAGTAGTGGCGAGAGATCCGTTGGCCGGTCTTACGGACTCCAGGGTGCCCGGCCTCCAACGAGGAATGTCCCCACTTCAAAATACCTCTTCGAAGCGCAGGGTGAACATGAGTCTTTCCGGGGGGTACTCTCTGAGTGGAGGTGACGACTGGTACTAGGCGATCAGGCGGTATAACGTGGCAAGGGACTGTGGGTCTGTGGACGAGGACCTTCTGTAAGTTCTTCCGGTGGTGAGAGGACACGACCTTAGTCTTGGGTACGGGTAGGGGGAACACCTCGGCAGGGAAGGCATCCGCCGAGTCTTGGTCTTCTGCCGGTAGGCCGGATAGAGGCTTGGCCGGGACAGGAAATGACATAGTACACTTGGTCTGAGGTGACTTGAGACACTGGTGGGAACAGTCCTGACCCCAACTGAGAATCTCCCCGGTTCTCCAGTCCAGCTGAGGGGCATGTTCTTGTAGCCACGGGAGTCCCAGGAGGACCGCGGGGGAAGAATGGGGCAGGACGTAGAAGGATATCTCTTCTTGATGTAAAGGACCCACCTGGAGGACTAAAGATGCGGTCTGGTAGTACACACGGTCGGTAAGAATTTCGCCCGTGACCGAGGAGATAGTCAGGGGCCTGGCTAGTCGGGTCACGGGTAGCCGCCATCTTTGGACCAATGTTGCCGCAATAAAACTGCCTGCTGAGCCAGAATCGAGGAAGGCAGTAGTCTGATGATTTTGTCCTGAGGGAGTCCGGATGGAAACTGGCATAGACAGACTTGGAATGGTGGCATTCGCACCTAGGGACACCTGTCCCACCGGACCCAGGTGCGAGCATTTTCCGGATGTTTGGGGACGTAGGGGACATCCCAGCCGGAAGTGATCGGAACCACCGCAATAGAGACAGAGATTCCGCTCCAGGCGCCGGATTCTTTCATCAGGCGTCAGGTGAGCCCGTTCCACCTGCATAGGAATCTCAGGAGAGGGCTGGGACATCGAAAGGTCAGGATTCTGGAAAACCGGCGCCAGCTGGGGATGGCGACGGGAACGGCTTAGTAGATGTTCATGCCGAACCTCCTCCTCCCTCTCCGAAAAACGAGTATCAACTCGGGTGGCTAGTAGAATGAGTTCGTTCAGGGAGGTAGGCAGGTCTCGGGCAGCGAGCACGTCTCTCACTCGACTAGACAGACCCTTCTTGAAGGTGGCAAATAGGGCGGCCTCGTTCCAGTCCAATTCAGCTGCCAGGGTGCGGAACTGGATGGCGTAGTCACCAACAGAGGAGCTGCCTTGAGAGAGGTTGAGGAGAGCAGTCTCGGCTGAAGAAGCACGGGCAGGTTCCTCAAAGACGGAGCGAAACTCGAATAGGAAGGCCCGGAGATTGGCAGCAACAGGATCATCACGGTCCCACAGTGGCGTGGCCCAGGCCAGGGCTCTACCTTCTAATAGGCTGATGATGAAAGCCACTTTAGAGCGCTCGGTGGGAAACTGACTACTCAAAAGTTCAATGTGCATGGTGCACTGAGTCAGGAATCCTCTGCACAACTTAGAGTCCCCAGAGTACTTGC
Organism: Dendropsophus ebraccatus; assembly: GCF_027789765.1. Lineage (NCBI taxonomy): Eukaryota > Metazoa > Chordata > Amphibia > Anura > Hylidae > Dendropsophus > Dendropsophus ebraccatus. The sequence continues at coordinate 96,938,724 of NC_091455.1, read as the reverse complement.
TTGGGAGGGCCAGTCGGAGTGAAGAAGCAGCGTCAGGAGGTGGTGTGCGCTGGGCAGTAGTCTGCTGCTGTAAGGCGGCAGTGAGTTGCTGGATCTGCTGCGACTGTTTCTGGATTTGTTGCGCCTGCTGAGTGACCACTCTGGCGACGTCACGGAGATCAGGCACCTCGCCGGGATCCATGGTTGGAGCCTACTGTAACGCCCGGAGTAGTGGATCCACTGGACCGGCACCAGCGATGGCACAAACCTCACCAGGGAGCGGAGTCTAAGGGGCCGCTGGTTTTCACCAGAGCCCGCCGCAAGGCGGGATGGACTTGCTGCGGCAGGCGACCCCCAGGTCGCTACCCCTGGCTTGGTTGCTGGTGTCGGCAGGCGAGGCGTGGCAGGAGATGGCACAGGCAATAGTCTGCAGATGAGAGAGCACGTGACAGGCTGGACACGGGAACAGGTGGCGTGACAGGGGAACAGGAACCAGGAACGGGGACTTGGGACCAGGTAACGGACAGGACTCAGGAACAGGGACTTGGGACCAGGTAACGGACAGGACACAGGAACAACAGGGAGCTGGGCCAAACGCTAAGGGAAGCATGTAGAGGCTCCAACACAGGGGACAGGGCATGCTGGGATTTATAGGGGAGTGATTGGGTGCAACTACCAATTAGGAGCGCACTGCCCCTTTAAATCTGAGACAGCCGGCGCGCGCGCGCCCTAGGAGGCGGGGACGCGCGCGCCGGCCGGCACAGACCGCGACATGCACGGAGGAGAGGTGAGGCGCCCCAGGGGCCGAAGCAGCAGCAGCGCCGGGTCCCTACACAAGGAGACACATATCCACCTAATCCACAAATGGACGGATAAATTGCGCACCCTTAACGGGACTATCACGTGTGAGGCACTATAATGTCAGGAGGGATGAAGGGTGAGTGCAGCCCTGGAACTAAACCCTCCCGGGATCCCTTCCTACTTGACGAACACCCTTAACAGTGGCCCCCAACTTGGCAACAGTCCGTTCCTAAAATATTGTGAGGGATAGGGAAAAGGACAGAACTAACAAAGTTAGACTAGCAAGATCACACCAGGACAATACATCAGGAAAGCAATCACAAAACTGAGACAAAGTCAGATATCAAGATGAGGTCAGAAAGTCCAGCAGAAGTACGTCAAAAACCAAATCACAGAGACAAAAGGAAATCCAAGGTACATGCAGAGCTTAGTAGAACAACAGGTATCAGCAGGTGTATAAATGCTAATGAGGCAAAAGAAACCAAGTCAACTCCCATAAGCAGCTGAAGTCTTATATAGAGCTGCTCAGTCTTCCAGATTAAGGAGATCTGGAAGACTGAGACCGGATCTGACTGACCCGGCACTTCAGTCCCCTAACAACAGTCACATCGCACAGCAGGCAGATAAATAGACCAAAGTTTCCTTATGCCCGCTACCCTCGCAGCCTGGAGAAACTGCGCTAATTTGTTAGGTGAGGGCAATGCTACCACGGGCGAAGGCAAGTTTGTTACAGGCCCTATTGACACTGAATGTATCTTTCGGACATAAGGGGACCTTATTGGTTTATTGTTGTATTATTGTTGTTGTATGATCTTGACAATATGGGTATGAAATTATTACCCTAGTTGTATTATGCCAAAATGTTATAAAATGTAAATAAAAACAAATAAATCAAAGTCTCTGTACAACATTTTGTACAAATAAAGAAATGTTATGTTGCCCATTAAATACAAATAGATCAGTTTTATGACAATGCTAAATAGGCTAATTGGAAGAGAATCCTAACAAGTCATATCAGCCATCAGGCAATAACAAAAGATCAGAAAGAATTCCCATCAGTATTTGTCCAATGCCAGTACTTCAAGTAAGGCATTATATACATTAGATTATTTCAAGTACATATATATGTAAAATACTTCCTGCTTGTGGAAAATGGCAGAACAATTATAATGGCATGGTTGATTTATAATCACCTGGTGAACAGACCTACAAAAAAATAACAATGCATCAAATTGCAATAGCCTGTCTTTAGCCCAATGTCTACATTGACTTTTTCTTATTTCCTAACTTTCTCCTTTATTACTGTAAAACTACAGTTATCTATTACAGCTGTTCTCGGATCCCTTGAGGATCTAGTCAATATATTTGGTAATGACTTTTAGAAAGGAAGGCAAACAAAGATTTTCTTCTGTTTTGATAAATGCACATGTGAACTCTCATTTGGATTTTGCTTGAAGAGCTGCATAGAACTTGCAGAGGCAAAAAAAACGTGTTCACTGGTAGAAAGTCCTGGAGATAGTGAACAAAACATACAAACAAGCAAACTAAACAGCTAAGATCAAATTTCTAAGTCATTTTACTTAAAGGGGTCTTGTTGGCTCTTCTGAAATGTCTGTTTTAGCAGATAATCATATTCCTCAACAAATAGCAATGCCAGGCCACCTTTTCGTAGAAGCTTGAGTTGTCACATTCGTCTGACATTCTTATTGAAAATGGATAAATAAATTGTCAATAGTGTGTTCCATTCCCAATGTGTTGGTAGGGCAAGTCTGGCAGTACTGAGCCTTTCCAGGAGAGACATTTTATTAGGAAGTTTCCCATCTCCTCTTGGATGTAACATGTATAGGTAAATAATTTTTTAGGGAAGTTACTCCTTTAGGCTATGTTCACACTACGTAAGTTTCCCGCCATAGCGCGTTCTGTGAATAAGCGGCCGGAGACTTACGTAGTTTGCGTACAATGGAAAGTAATGTAGAAAGGGAAGAGACGGCACTCCGGAATAAAGTGAAGGTATATTTTATTCACCCAACACGTGTGGCAACGTTTCGACTCTGCTCTAGAGTCTTTCTCAATGGAAAGTATACGATGTACTGCTGCACAGTTCACACTACGTACGAACTTACGCCCGGATCGTACGCGACGCTGTAAAAAATGAACCAGACCATTGTTTGCAGACGAAAATGCCGTAACTTACGCCCGTAGGGTTACATGCGGTCCCATACGTAGTGGTGATTTCTTCATTTTTGCAGCTTTGTGTGCCATTCCAAAAGGTTCTGTGGGGTGTCCGGGGCTAGGCGAAGCTTTCCAAGTAAAAGACCGCTCTCAGATCGCTACGTAGGGCGCTCGGGAAGCGTAAGTAGACTACGGGTGTAAGTTCGCTGTCCGTACCGGCCGCAAGTAGCCGGCCGCAAGTAGCGTAAATCTCCGCCCGGAGTTTACTGCGTATATGTCCGGCCGCGACCGGACTTATACGCAATGTGAACATAGCCCAAATATGTTGTCAAATAAATGAATCCTCTAATGTTGATTTGATCATCAAAATGGATTAGACAGGCTGATCGGTGGGACCCCCACTGATCCTGAGAGCGTGGACATAATTGACCCTGGAATGAATGGAGTGTAACAAGGGTACATGGCCACTATTCCACTCACTCTCCAATACCAATACAAAAATGTAAATATGAAATAGAAAAATGGATGAAACAAAGTTACCAGTCCCGTAGTCTACCACAACTATAGTCCATGCAATAGCAAAAAAGCTATGTATGTATGTATGATATGTATGTGCCACGAGGTAATAAAGCACTTTTTGCTTTTTGCACTTTAAACTGGCTGGATGCTGTTACCTTTTTTATAGCCTAACTCCCACAATCCCTATGTAGGGGACCTGCGTAGCCTTTTTCTACCCCAGCCATAGAATAAGTACCCTTAATGGTCATCATGAAAAGAGGTAGTGGTCATTAAGCAATCAATAAGCAGCCATTTTAGAAAACTTACACTGCAGTTTTTGTGCCAAACCCAGAAGTGGAATCAAATGGGATGAAAAATATAAAGTGAGTACTTTTTTTCTGTTGGATCCTCTTTTGGTTTTGGCACAAAAACTGCAGTGGCGGTTTTCAAAAAAACTGCTGTGTGTTTCTGACCTTAAAAGGGCATTTTTATTTTTTATATTCAATCTTTATATTAAGGAGACTGTTTGGAAGGACTATTTGTGACTATTTAATAACAGCCCATGAACTTAAGCTGCTCTGTAGCCTCTACAAGGACAGTTTATCACTCTAAGATTCTGTTCACACAATGTATGTTTTTGGCTTTATTTTTGGACTTCAAGGCAAAAATATGGGAATATTTTAAACAAGGCCATAATTATTTTAAAAAAACAACAACCATATTTTCATCTAAAAACTACTATCCCACAAAGGTCCGCCCATGCAGCCTCAATAGGTGCACATCCTGCTCTGACACTGCACCTACTGCAACTGTGCAGGACCTAGAGAGGTGTAAGTTATTATTTACGCTAAATTATATTTTATTTTCTTTTTGTCCACAAGAAAATATCAGACACAAGACTTAATAATGTCCTTGAAAAACTTGCCATGGATGTGGAAAAAACATTGATGCAATCTGTAATCTTTGGGCTGAAACAATAATGCCTCCCTATCAAGACTTTCTCTGGAATCTACACAAACCTAAAAAAGGTTCTGCTATTGGGTTACTGTGAAATGGGACAAGATAGTAGTAAAAATCAAATGACAAGATAATCTTTCCACACAGGAAAAAACCCTCAACAAGGTACAGTCATAATTTTGGGTCAAAATAAAACAATGTGTGAACAGGTTAAAAGAAAAAGGTCCGTTTTTTGAAAAAGCTTATTTATTTTTGAACAGCCGTAATCAGTTATGCGACTTTGAAGTAGATAGTGGAAGCACTCACCAGATTGTAGCAAAACATAAATAAACTTTATTCCTTCATATGGCAACACGCGGATAGAGGATGAGTATCAGGCTTACAGCTGTTTCACACGTCACTACGTGCTTGTTCAAAGCCCTGACGTGATCACGTTTCTCTATCTTTCAATACACTTCTTAATTAACATATTTAAAAACATATACACATGTAGAAACAATGACATCTTACACAATGCAATACTCAAGAAAAACTTGCATGTACATTAAATATACATGTAGCGGGACTACCAGCAAGTACCGTGGACTCCTGATCGATCGTTGAGACCCAAAGGGCCCAGTGCATTCATTCTTAGAATGAGTTCCTTTTGTAATAACTTGGTCTCACGGTTGCCCCCTTCCGATCCTTGTTTTACCTGCAGTAAACCCATAAAGCAAATATCAGCCGTATCACCATTGTGAACTGTACGTATATGGGCAATAAATCGCAGGCATCCCTTGCCTGTACGTACAGAGCAAACATGTTCAGCAAAGCGTTTGTACATGGATTATATTGTCTTGCCCAAATAATAGTATCCGCAAGTAAATCACCGCATTACCACAAATGCTGTACGGCACGTAATGAAGTCCTTAACAATCCATGTATGGCCCCCTAGTGTCACTCTCTTTACATTGTTTAACTGTTCACAGTTTTGGCATTGATGGAATTTATGATTACCACTGGTATCACTACCTCTACCTAACCACATAGATTTTTTTCATAATTCTCTCTATTGCTAAGTCTGCCTTTCACCAATTCATCTCTAAAGTTCTTACAACTACGGAACGCTACCAGAGGACGTTGAGCTATTACCTTAGTCAATGCTGGTTCACCTTCACAATGAATTTAATATGACATTCACCTCCGAGTTTTTCTTATGTTTTCTAGAGCATTTTTTCAGTATGGATGCTGGCTTAAGACCAAACAGCCCTTTCATTCTGTTTTTATATTATTTTTTCTTCTACTTCTGTTTGGTGAAAAATATATTTTATCTCATTATTTATAATCTTGCCCTTAATAAAAGTCTGTTTTTTTTTTTTGTAATATTTTAACCTTTGGGGAATAAAGAAGAAAATGAACATTCAGCTTGTATGTCTTGGTTTCACCCTTATACTCGGTTGTGTAGCTTGAAATTTATTTAGAGATATTTAAACACACTCCACGATCCAAGTATTAATAAGGTTATAATGCAACACAGAACAGAAAACACATTCCAAAATTAAATTCACTGATTTAAAAATCATCATTTTTAAATTCTATTATTATGACTAAAGGAAAAAGAGGAAAAAATACACTTTATAGTAAAAAAATAAATAAATAAACATTAATACTAGAGATGAGTGAACTTCTCCAAAGTTTGGTTTGGCAGGTTCCTGATTTTTTTATGCAAAATTTGGATTCATCCAAACCTTAAACGAACTGCACTAAAAAAGCTAAATAATTGCAGGTACTTAATTGTTTTGGTGTGGTTCAACTGTTCACACATTTCTACTAACCTGTCAACGCTCCCCCGGTGTCCTCGGTCTCTGGTCTCCTGTGTCCTCTGCAGCTAATATTTTCATAGTAGGTTTACCTTAAGAATGATCCCAAAGTAACCTTTGGAAAATTACTAACATTTGCAACTGGATATCCAATCAGTGTTTGTAGATTGCATATTGTTTGTAGTTAAAGGGATTCTATCAGCTTTAATTCATGTCCAAAACTGCAGACACTGTTAGATAGCTGTTAGGACAAGGAACACATGTTACCTTTCATATACCCAGCTGTGCTTCCAGGATGTAGAAAAATGCAAGTCCTTAAATAGCTGTAAGGTGTAATGCCTCCTCTCTCCCCTCCCAAGCATGTGAATAGATAGTAGTGTGGCTCACCCCTCCAATCACTGGAGCCGAGGTCAATAAAGTGTCACTAACGTTATAATTTTCAAAATCTAAATCAACAGTAGATGTGACATATAGCAAGTTTGCAATTTACATTCATTATTTTCTGTTTTGTTTTGTTATGGAAAACACGGCACTCCCTGTTTTGACTCTTTTTTTCCTCAAAAAAAACAGGAAACTGACAGAAAACAGGAAGTCCTGTGTATCCCAGGCCATCTGAGCGCTCACAGAGAGAAGGCAGTCATGTGATTGTTGGACACATTGAGCCGTGACTCTCTCTACTGGCTGGAATTCCTGTGTTTAGTCTGTTTTTTACAACCAGCAGAAGTCTAAAAACAAAATGATGTATAATATAAGTGTACAATAAATATAAACTGAAAATAGAAATATAATCAATCCTCAAAGTTCCAGGTTAAGGCTATGTACACACCACGTAAAACTACAGCCGTAGTTCTCGCCGCAGAACTACGGCCGTAGTTTTGAGGAGTTGAACATAGCTTTATTTGCAATGGCATCCCGGCCAGAGCGTACACACATCGTATGCGCTCCGGCCGGGATCCCATACGCCGCCGGAAAAAACTGACATGTTTTCTCCTGCCGCTTGCTTCACTGTGTGCTATGGGAAGCTCTGATGCGGGCTCGCGCTGATGCGCCCGCATCAGAGCTCCGCGGCGGGAAAGATCATCCGGCCGGTACTTAAGTACCGGCCGCGATGATCCGAGCACAGACCGGCTGTTCCGTGACCCGGCCGGGGTCACGGTACGGCCGGTCTGATACGTAATGTGAACATAGCCTAAAAGATACAAGAAGTCCAGATAAAATGCCAAAAGTACTTTATGAATCACACCATACAGATGGGCTGTATAAAATATACAAATAAGAATCATTACATGTGGTTTAGTGGCAACAAAACTGTTTTCCTTTATACCAGATAAAATGTTACAATATGATCCACTGTCTGATGCACAGCACCCCTCTCTCCTTCCAATGTCTGGAGAGGCCTTGATCCTGGTTGCAGTGAGTAGTTTCAAATGGCGATGCAGCTTATCTGGTAGTGTGCACTTTGACAGTCTCCTCTAATACACTCCAAGCAGGATCAGGTATGAGAGGAGGGAGTCAGGAGGTGTTACAGCTTGCTGGAAATTTCCAATGACAACTCTACTTAAAGCGTAACTGTCATTTCAGGGTCATTTTTTTTTAAAACATTAAATATCAACAGATCAAGCGATTTTAAGAAACTCTGTAATAGGTTTTATAAACCAAAAGAGTTTCCTTCTGTACTGAAAAAGCCTCCATTATGTGGCTATGGAGAGGGGAGGGGCTGTTAGGAGTGACTGAGCACGGAGCAGTCCTGCACAGCACAACACCATGCAATCTTCTCTCAGTAAGTTCATAGATAAGCACTGACCTTTCTGACACCTGAATTTAGCGTTTTAGGTGCCCAGAGAGTCTACAAACAGCTGACCTTCATGTCACCTCTTCCTGCTCCCTCATCTCCCTCAGCTCCTCCCCCCTTCATAGGCTTACAATGGAGAGAGCAGAGCCCGTCTTCACTGGCTTCTCTGTAATGAAGACGTGTTTGCCTGATAATGCACAGATAAGAAGTCAGGGGGGGAGGCTGGGAGATTGCTTCTTGAGTACAGAAGGAGGCTTTTTTGGCTGATAAAACCTATTACAGAGTTTCTTAAAATCGCTTATACTACTGATTTCTGCAATAAAAAAAAATATGACAGTTACGCTTTAATACCAAAACAACATAGCCACACCACGACAATTACCATTACCAATACAGACTGTACAGGCATATATCAGATCATAGTATAGTTTCATCCAGTAGCTCAGTCAATCTTGATCTCCATTGCTTGCTATTAAAGGGGTTGTCCGGCGATAAAAAATTATTCACAGAATAACACACATTACAAAGTTATACAACTTTGTAATGTATGTTATGTCTGTGAATGGCCCCCTTCCCCGTGTTTCCCCCCACCCACGCTAGACCCGGAAGTGTGGTGCATTATGCTCACCGCATCTCGTGTCGTCCACGGTCTCCGATCCTCAGCAGTGACGTCTTCTTCGGGAGACCGGCGGATCTTCCCGAGTGCCGGCCGCCCTCTGCAGCGTCATCCGAAGCTCAGCCGCGATTGGCTGAGCATAACTGTGCTCAGCCAATCGCGGCTGAGCAGCTGATGACGTGGCCGCGTCATCAGCCGCTCTGCCGCGATTGGCTGAGCACAGTTATGCTCAGCCAATCGCGGCTGAGCTTCGGATGACGCTGCAGAGGGCGGCCAGCACTCGGGAAGATCCGCTGGCCGCCCGAAGAAGACGTCACTGCTGAGGATCGGAGACCGTGGTCGGCACGTGACAGGTATGTATAGCGCACCACACTTCGGGGTACACAGGTGGGGGTGGTGGGACACGGGGAAGGGGGCCATTCACAGACATAACATACATTACAAAGTTGTATAACTTTGTAATGTGTGTTATTCTGTGAATAATTTTTTATCGCCGGACAACCCCTTTAACAGCTTAAAAATGCTGGTTTCAAAGCTAACACTTCCATTTAAACAATGTAAATGCACATTGTGAGTGGTATAGGGTGATTGCAGACAATAGGAGCTGATCCACTGCCATGGCAGGCTGGGGCTTCTACTAGGCTTCTGTGGCTGCTATTCCTTCTAGGAATTCTAGGCTTCTACAGGCTGCCATAGAGTTTACTAGCAGATCGCAGTCTTCACTGATTCATGTAATGCTATAACAATAGTCAGTATGAGCAATCAAGTGATTGTCCATACAAGTCCCCTAAAAAAGAAGATATATTTGGTATTACCTGAATATATTTGATAATTGTCTAAATAATTAAAATATAATAGAGACATGTCAGTTTAGCTGTATGGTAGATTACATAAAAGCAGCCCCCCCCCCCCCTTAATTTTGAAAACTTCTTTTTTTGCCACAATTTTACCTCACAAATAATTTTTCTCCCAAAAAATATTTCTCATGTTGTGCTGTAGATTGAAAAAAAAAAAAAAAAAAGACTTATGAGGAAAATGAGAATTAGTCTGCATTAGTAACAAGACAAGTGTCTATTAAACCCCTAAGTGACATAGTCATTTTAGGCTTTAAAGTGACACTGTCACCCCCTTTGTGTATTCTTACGTCTCTACACAGGTGTAAAGGGTAAATTTAGCGTTTTTCATACCTTATTTCATATCATACGTCATGGTGTTTGTTCAAGTAAAAAGTCATCTTTTATCAACTGCAGATTGTATTAAGTGGGCGTGGTCTCGCGGCATTAGCGCCACTTAATCCCGCCCACAACTGCACCGTTGGCCCCATCCCCTTGACGCCCATTGGTTGGCCGACATAAAATGGGTGGGGTCTAGACCTTTGGGCCAGCCTGTTCCAATGGCCGGAGAGGGGGTGGGGGCAACTGTGGCGTTGTGGGCGGGGCTAAGTGGCGCTAATGACACGAGGCCCCGCCCATTTAACACAATCTGCTGTTGATAAAAGATTACTTTTTACTTGAACAAGCACCATGACGTATGATATAAAATAAGGTATGAAAACCACTTAATTTACCCTTTACACCTGTGTAGAGATGTCAGAATGCACAAAGGGGGTGACAGTGTCACTTTAAGGATAGGTAAATGATTTTCCTTTTTCATAACAGTTTTTTATGTTTTTTGAAGTGAATACACCATCAGGTACATCGTTTTCCTTTTTTTTTTACATCCTCTGATCGGTGTGGGGAATCAGGTGGCATGGTCCATTTTTTAAAACACCGCCTGGATAATGGATAATCCCTTGCACCCGTTAAGTGACAGTATTGTAACTAAACATGCGCCATGTTTAGCGAATTTGTTAACGAATTGTGCAGAATTTACTTCATTTTAGCAGCTTCGTTGGAGTCGCTTTGCTCATCTCTAATTGTTACCATAAAGGAAACCATACATGTGGGAGGTAGAGGCATAGTATTGAGAACTTACCTGAATGAAACATGAGATGCTGTTTGTGTGCATTGCCATAATCAATTTTTGTTATCATGTTTTTATGCAATATAATATTATAATTTGTAATTATTTGTTTCAAGCATGCTAAATTCAGCCTTGATCAATATAATTGTGTTTAATAACACATCAAAACAATGTGATAATTAAAAGATGCAGGGAAGGTATCAACTTGGTCAAGTGGTAAATATCTCATCTGTGAATTTTACCTGAGGCACAATTTAATTTTAACAACATACGACAAGCAGAAGTGTTAGACAAGGCCATTTGTGCTGTACGTGTGAAATCCTAGATGTCACTCGCTAAAGTAATGATTTCATTCATGCTGTATGGCAAAGCTCTGAAAAGCAATTCTGACTCCTGCAGACAGAAAAAGTATCAGTATATTCACAAAGCAATGAGTGCAAACCTTGACTAAAAATGTGTGAAATGCTTTCAGTGCAGCAAAACTGCATAAAGGAGTATACACTAGTATTTAAATATACTGTTACTGAAAAAAAAACTGGCCTGTGGCAAAGTACAGGCTAATAAACTATTAGTAGTAGTAGTAGTAGTAGTAGTAGTAGAGCATACGAAGCTGTGTTGTCAAGCTGGTTGTTTTCAATAACACAAATGCCACAAATTAATCATATTCTATCCATATAGATATAAAGTGTACAGCAATAACATGGTGGTGGCTTGTTCATCTATCCTGCTATCACCAGTGGCTTCATTTTAGTCATAACTATTCATTAGTTCATGCGGCCTGGGAAACAGACTGAGGTTAAGAAAGGTGGAGTTCTGATCTGGTAATATGTAGAGGTTAGGGCAGATGAAGTAGAAGCAAATATCATAAATCATGTCAATGAGTTGTTGAAGAATTATCCTGATCCAGGACCTATAGTGCTCAATGACATCTCAGTACCACTTTTTTTGTGAATATGGCCCTTACAAGAGATGTAAATTGCTGCCTTTAATGGCCACCGATACAGCTTTTCCAAGCAGTCAGTAATGGCCTTATTCGGCACTTAAATGAATATTGATCCTAGTGATCATGTGATCGCAGGAAGACAGGCTTCATAACCATGCCACTGGGTCCTATTGGACCAAGCATAGCTCGATTCTAATGCAACTTCAGTTATATAGAAAATCTATATAAGAGCTGTTTTTGGGGTTCATTTTTGCCCCATGATCTGTAGTTTTTACCTTTACCATTTTGGTATAGATGGAACTTTTTGATCACTTTTTGTAAGTTTTTTCCCCCAGATTTTTTGTGATGTGACTAGTAGCTTAGACAATTCCACGCGTGGGGATACCAAATATATTTACATATTACATATGTTTATATGGAAAATGGGAAAAGAGGGGTGATTTGAAATTTATTATTAGAGGTGTATACAATATGTAATTTTCATAAACATTTATTAGGTTTATAATACTGATCCATGTAATGCTATGACAAACTCTATTTGCAGAGTCACTTAGGCAACCATGGATGATAAGTAAAGCACTCCGATCAAATGCCAAATTGGCAACCGACAATCATGGGGGTGCTGATTAGACACCCAAAAGGTGTGGCACCTGACACTTGGACATTTAAATGTCATGAATTTTATTAATGGCAGCAATTAAATGGTTAAATGACTGACATCAGTGAGATCACTAATGTCAGTCATTAGTAGCTGGTGCCTGCTGCCCTGTACTCACAAGCATGGTCTTTACATCACTGGCTAGCTTATTAATTAACACAGGGCAGTCAGGAAGAGTTAATACTAATGGCATGCTTCTGTTTTTAATGGAGAAAAGAGAAAGCATATGTAACACTAACAGAAGGAAAAAGGTGTATATAGCAGACTTCTTTGCCTTGGTATGGAGAAAGGTTCAGGGCGGCACTCCGTGTAAAGTCTGGTGGTGCGTGTGGATAGGAGCACAATCCCAGCAAACAAATTCAGTTCAAGGACCTGGCAGTCACTGATAGCATATTTCTTTAATCTTTAATCAGTATCCATTACCATACAAGCATGAACGTTCAACAGAGCAGAATGCGTTTCGGCATAACCACCTTTGTCAACTGCCTACTGCTCTGCTGCCAGAGATGGATTCACAACAGGCCACTTAATGTAACCCTGCAGGCAGGGGCTGGCAAATTTTAGCCTGAGGGGCAAGCACACTGCACTGGCCCATGAGTAGGAATTCCCTGTCACAAATGACCAGAAGGGAAGGAGACGTTACCCGAATTGTTGGAACATCGCCACTGGCAGAAGTACAGGCCCGGGGTGCCATCTACCGTCCCTGCACTGATGTGGGGAGGGTAATAATAGGTAAGGGCTGGAGTGCTCCTTAAAGGGAACCAATTAGCACAATTGTGGTGACATGGTTTTCAGCTGCACAGTATAGATATACTATGCAGCTCCCCGAGGCTACCAGCCACTGAGTATAAGATGGTGGGAAAGCTGGATGACCTCCATCTTACTGAGTATAAGATTGTGGGAAAGCTGGGTGACCATAATATACTGAGTATAAAATGGTGGGAAAGCTGGGTGACCATATTATACTGAGTGAAAGATATTGGGGAAGCTGGGTGACCTCCATTTTACTGACTACAAGATGCTGGGAAAGCTGGGTGACCTCCAACATACTGACTACTATATAATATGCTCCAAAATACCCTACAAAATGTGTATATTGTTCTGTATGAGTGCATATTGTTCTGTATGGGTGTATATTGCACTGTATGGTTCTGTATGGGTGTATATTGTTCTGTATGGTTCTGTATGGGTGTGTATTGTTCTGTATGGGTGTATATTGCACTGTATGGTTCTGTATGGGTGTATATTGTTCTGTATGGTTCTGTATGGGTGTGTATTGTTCTGTATGGGTGTATATTGCACTGTATGGTTCTGTATGGGTGTATATTGTACTGTATGGTTCTGTATGGGTGTATATTGTTCTGTATGGGTATATATTGTTCTGTATGGGTGCATATTGTTCTGTATGAGTGCGTATTGTTTTGTATGGGTGTATATTGCACTGTATGGTTCTGTATGGGTGCATATTGTTCTGTATGGGTGTATATTGTTCTGTATGGGTGCATATTGTTCTGTATGAGTGCGTATTGTTCTGTATGGGTGTATATTGTACTGTATGGTTCTGTATGGGTGTGTATTGTACTGTATGGTTCTGTATGGGTGTATATTGTTCTGTATGGGTGTATATTGTTCTGTATAGGTGTATATTGTACTGTATGGTTCTGTATAGGTGTACTGTATATTGTTCTGTATGGTTTTGTATAGGTGTATATTGTTCTGTATTGGTGTATATTGTTCTGTATGGGTGTATATTGTTCTGTATGGGTGCGTATTGTTCTGTATGGGTGTATATTGTTCTGTATGGGTGTATATTGTACTGTATGGTTCTGTATGAGTGTAAATTGTTCTGTATGGGTGTATATTGTTCTGTATTGGTGTATATTGTTTTGTATGGTTCTGTATGGGTGTATATTGTTCTGTATGGTTCTGTATTTTTTTTTTTGGTTTAAATATTTTTATTTATCACTATAACCGCTTAAACACAATTCATGTTCAACAAAATTAACATAATCCCAAAACACACTTCATAATCGTCAAAATTAATACAATACCAAACCCCCCCCCCACCCCTCACCCACCCCGCCCCCCATTCTATAGGAGAGAGAGAGAAAAAGGGGGAAAAAAAAAAAAAAAAAAAAAAAAAAAAAGGAGAAAGAAAGAAAAGGAAAAAAAAAGAGAGAGAATAATCTATATCCAAGGGTCACTAGGACCGCAACCATAATTCTTGGGTTTGTTCATCCGCCCTACTGATCCAAACACCCCATATTGAATTGAAGATCTCATTGCCTTTCTTTTTATACTGGGACTGAATCATTTCATACCCTTTAACCCTACCCACTGCCTCCCACCAACAATCCACGGCTGGAGGAGTTGCCGCGATCCAGCTGCGCAGGACCTGCAATCTAGCCAAAAACAGAAGTTTAGAAACCAGACGCACCTCCCTGCCCAGCTGAACCGTACAGCCCAGGATAGTATACAAGGCACCACAAGGAAATAGCACACCGGTCACAGATTTAACAACATTCGTTATACTCTCCCAGTAGTGCCTCAACTTCCTGCAGCTCCACAACATGTGGGTGTAATTCGCATCTTGTTGGCCACATCTAGGGCACACCCCACCCACATTCCTACCCATCTTACTTAAGATAACCGGGGAGTAGTGCAGTCTATTAATAATCCTAAGTTGTATTAACTGATGGTTCTTATTAATAGAGGCCCTACTACTACTTGCTAGAACATTGTCCCACTCTTCGTCAGAGATCGGGCCGATCTCTCTTTCCCACGATTGCTTCTTAGTCAGCAACGGCCTGCGAGCCCGTATCTCCCTTAATTCGTTATATATATTCCTCATCTCACCCCGTCTAAAACCCAACGTGTTCTTAAGAGTGCAAAGAAACTCTACATCCACTACTATAAGTCTATCCCTGTCTATAATAGAAGCAGCGTGCGCTAACTGGTGATAATAGAATCTAAACTTGTCCGGAAGCAAGAACTGTTCTTGCAGCTCAAGGAAGGGCTTAATTACCCCCTCACTAAAAACTTGTGAAATCTTCAAAATACCCTTATCCTTCCATAACTTTGAATAACCAATATCGTGAAAAGCAAGAAAATTATGATTCTCCCACAACGGGGAAAAAATCGTGGAGGCATCTATACCTACCAATTTACGTATCTGTGCCCATATTCTATCCCATACCTTTAACTTAGAAAAAATATAAGTGTTACTAAACTGCGATCTATGCCCTTCCAAATATGTGAAAAGGGACTCTGGGCTCGCAGGGCGTCGCTCCAAGAGAAACATGCCCAGCGGGGAGTGCATATTTCTGCAGATCTGAAGTAGATTGATCGCGTAGAAATATAACAAAAAGTCCGGCAGGTCAAACCCTCCCCGGTTTATGGGTAATGTGAAAGTAGAGTACCGGGTGCGCGGCTTCTTCTTCCCCCAAATAATTTTATTCAAGACCCTCTCCAGTGACCTGAAGAACCCCATGGTAATCCAGGTCGGGGATGCCCTAATGAAATACAGAACCTGGGGTTGTATGACCATTTTTATCAGGGCCGCCCTGTCAGCCATCGCAAGAGGTAATTTTGCCCAGACCTCCGCCTTCCTTCTTAACCTAGCCAATAGAGGATTAAGGTTACAAGAGAGGTAGTTAGAAATATCTTTCGTTATGGTGATGCCCAAATAATCTATTCTGTCCTCAACAACCTGGAGGCCAAAATTCTCACCACCGTCCCTCGAGGGACCAAGCAAGTTCATCAAAAGAGACTTGGACCAGTTTATCTCGAAACCCGAGTCCCTCCCGAAGTCCCTACACGTTTCCAGGATATGTGGCAAGGTGTTATCTGGATCCTTAACAAAAAATAATAGATCGTCGGCATAGAGGAGCAACTTATCCTGCCCTCCTTTTAGCCCAAAACCCTGTATGTTGTTATTCATTCTAACCATAATGGCTAGCGGCTCGATATATAATGCAAATAGGAGCGGAGACAGTGGGCAACCCTGACGGGTGCCCCTAGATAACTGAAACTTAGTTGATAACTCTCTGTTCACAGACAATCGAGCTGTAGGCTGGGCATAAAGCATTTGGATCCATTTAATAATATTGCCCCCGAAATTATAGCCACTCAAAACCTCCCAAAGGAACCCCCACTCCACCCTGTCGAAGGCCTTCACAGCATCAATCGACAGGATGGAGCGGGGGATCCCATCCTCCATCTCAAGGTTCAACAGGGCCCTCTCTAAATTGGTGAAAATCGACCTGCCCGGGACGAAACCTGTTTGGTCGTCACCCACCAAGTCGGGAACCACCCTCCTAATCCTTGCTGCCAGCAGTTTAGAGAAAACTTTCGAATCCGCATTTAGCAAGGAGATCGGGCGATATGCACCCATGTCCAATCTATCTTTATTCTTTTTTGGGATTAAGATTATAGTAGCCTCACTCATAGAGGGGGGAAGGTAACCCGTTATACAGGATTCATTAATGAGCTCCTCTATCATCGGCAAGAACACTGTTTGATATTTTTTATACAGCTCAAACGGAAGGCCATCTGGGCCAGCCGCCGAGCCATTGGGCAGTGAGCGAAATACACTAGAGAATTCCTCCCTAGTGAAAGAGTGTTCCATGGCTTCACTTTCATCGTCCGATAGTTTAGTCAGACCGACTGATTCCAACAGGTCTTTGGCTCTACCCTGCGACGTCCCATTCTTTGCCCTATAGAGCTCTTCATAAAAGGAGACAAGTATGGTTCTGTATGGGTGAGTATTATTCTGTATGTGTGTATATTGTACTGTATGGGTGTATATTGCACTGTATGGTTCTGTATGGGTGTATATTGTTCTGTATTGGTGTATATTGTTCTGTATCGATGTATATTGTTCTGTATGGTTCTGTTTGAGTGTAAATTGTTCTGTATGGGTGTGTATTGTTCTGTATGAGTGTATATTGTACTGTATGGTTCTGTATGGGTGTATATGGTACTGTATGGTTCTGCATTGGTGTATATTGTTCTGTATGGGTGTATATTGTTCTGTATGGTTCTGTATGGGTGTATATGGTACTGTATGGTTCTGTGTTGGTGTATATTGTTCTGTATGGGTGTATATTGTTCTGTATGGGTGTATATTGTTCTGTATGGGTGTATATTGCTCTGTATGGGTGTATATTGTACTGTATGGTTCTGTATGGGTGTATATTGTACTGTATGGTTCTGTATGAGTGCGTATTGTTCTGTATGGGTGTATATTGCACTGTATGGTTCTGTATGGGTGTATATTGTACTGTATGGTTCTGTATGGGTGTATATTGTACTGTATGGTTCTGTATGGGTGTATATTCTGTATGGGTGTATATTGTTCTGCATGGTTCTTTATGGGTGTATATTCTGTATGGGTGTATATTGTTTTGTATGGGTGCGTATTGTTCTGTATGGGTGTAAATTGTTCTGTATGGGTGTATATTGTTCTGTATGGGTGTATATTGTTCTGTATAGGTGTATATTGTTCTGTATGGTTCTGTACAGGTGTATATTGTTCTGTATAGGTGTATATTGTTCTGTATGGGTGTATATTGTTCTGTATGGTTCTGTACAGGTGTATATTGTTCTGTATGGGTGTATATTGTACTGTATGTTCTGTATGGGTGTATATGGTTCTGTATGAGTGTAAATTGTTCTGTATGGGTGTATATTGTTCTGTATGGGTGTATATTGTTCTTTATAGGTGTATATTGTTCTGTATGGGTGTATATTGTTCTGTATGAGTGCGTATTGTTCTGTATGGGTGTATATTGTTCTGTATAGGTGTATATTGTTCTGTATGGGTGTATACTGTTCTGTATAGGTGTATATTGTTCTGTATGGGTGTATATTGTTCTGTATGGTTCTGTATGAGTGCGTATTGTTCTGTATGGGTGTATATTGTTCTGTATGAGTGCGTATTGTTCTGTATGGGTGTATATTGTTCTGTATGAGTGCGTATTGTTCTGTATGGGTGTATATTGTTCTGTATGGGTGTATATTGTTCTGTATGGGTGCGTATTGTTCTGTATGGGTGCGTTTTGTTCTGTATGGTTCTGTATGACCGTATATTGTTCTCTATGAGTGTGTATCATTCTGTGTGTGGGGGCACAGCAGTCTGAAATGTGTGTGTGTGGGGGGAGAGGTGGGGCAAAGCAGCCTGAAAAGGGGGGGGGGGGGACCGCAGCCTGAAGGGGGGGGACCGCAGCCTAAAGGGGGGCACAGCAGCCTGAAAGTGGGGGGAGGGGCACAGCAGCCTGAAGGGGAGGCACAGCAGTCTGAAGTGTGTGTGTGTGTGGGGGGGGGGGGGGCACAGCAGCCTGAAAGGGGGGGGAGAGGGGCACAGCAGCCTGAAGGGGGGGCACAGCAGCCTGAAAGGGGGGGGGGGGAGAGGCAAAGCAGCCTGAAGGGGAGAACACAGCAGTCTGGGGGGGGAAGGCTCACACAGCAGCCTTAGGAGGTACATATCAACTACAGGTGCAGAGGGGCAATGCAGCCTGTGGAAGAGGGTGCAGCTATAGGGGGTAAAGGGCAGCAGCTACAAGGGGTTGGGGGAACAGATGCTAGTGTGTGTTTGCCTCTGTCAGCCCAGCTCAGCAGACAGCCCTCTCCTCTCTGTCCCGACCTCCCTCCTATCTACAACCCGAAGTACCTGCATTTATAGCTGCTGAGCAGAGAGCAGGACACGAGGGGGATCGTCAGGAATCAGGAGCCTGTAGCTGGAGGTTAGCAGCCGGCCTCCTCCTCTCCACACTGTGTAATACAGGAAGTCCCGGGCCAGGAGGAACATGGGAGGGTACACAGGGGGCGGGGCTTAACGGGGGCGGGGAGCAGCTTCAGCTGCCACTAGCATCACAGACCGGCCCTGCAGCACAGGCAGAGATGAGAGCGCTGGGGCGGTAAGCAGCCTCAGCACGGCCCTGTAATGTACTGGGGAAGGCCGGCCCGGGGGGCACCCTGCCCCCCGGCCCAGCCCGCCCCTGCCTGCAGGTACTTCACAGGATTAAAGGGAATGTGTCATCAAAAAATTATTTGAATAATGTTTAACATTTTTGAAGAGTTGTTGATATGTTTCCCCCCTCCCCCCCACACACACACACTTTTTATTTTAATTATCATTCTCACCACTAGGGCAAAAAAAGCTGAGACCTGTTGATCTGTCTGTGGTGATAAGAGGAGGCTGTTGTAAAGTGATTAATACAGCATTACAGTGACATGTGACACCAGTAGAGTAGACAATAACAGCTCCCTGTGTAATGACCTCTTCAAAGGTCACAGAATATGCTCAGTGATGTTTTAGATTTAGGGGACAGATTCTGTCTATTGTCACCTATGTCTTGCTGTAAAGCATGTCGCTAAAGGCTTTAAAAATATCCCAGGCAATATGACAGCCCTCATAAAAATGTACAAAAACTGAAACAAAAAAATGACAGTCAGAAAGATGGAAACAGATTAGAATAAAAACATATTTTTGTATCAGATCCTAATCAGTAAAAGAAAATTTCGGTGTGACACATGCCCTTTAACTTCACCAAGGAGAGCTGTGAACAGTGGTGAATCACGCCAGTGATCAACAGTTGTCCACAGCTTTTCAAACTCCAGGTCCGGGTCAGCAACTGGCCTGTAAATTAACTTCAGCCACTAATTGTACCTGAAGAATACACAGGCTAGCTTGATGGCCTTACTGGGACTAATAGGCTCTAGTCACTTACTTGAGTGGCCATGCCACATGTTGCCTCCCAGTATAATGGCGGATCACGAGGAATTGCCTCCTAATCCCAGCTGGACTCAATAGCCTCCCTGTAGCTGGGCAATGATGACAAGAAAGCCACCTACCATGACTCCATGTACTAGCCAGGCCATCCTAAAACCTCTTGTGGATGGCCAGACCCCAGGTAAGCATTTAGCTCATGATTACTTGCACCATGTTGCCAACTGATCGCCACACTTACTTTTCTCTAGTTTTACTTTCATGCAGGGGCTGCTGGGGAGCGGAACAAGTAAGTATACATTACCGACATAACCTCGCAGCACTGGCAGGATGCCCAATTATCTACTTATTATGGATTAATTTTTACTATATATGGAGCTTGAGAGCAGAATTGCATGTAAGAAAAGTGACAATTCATTTATTTTTACACGCAGTTCTTTGTCTCCTATTGAATTGGATGGGAGAGGTTTTTTTGTGAAATTGTGTGGTTTTTGACCTGAAAATCAGGGAATTCTTCTGGTGGGTCCACAACACTCCGGTCTGACACTGAGAGTAGCTAAAAGCTCATGGGCCCTGGTGCAAATATTATGTTTTCCAGTCCTCAACCACCCCCTACTGCGTCTATAAGTGCTACAGTGCAGTGCTAAAATGTAGTTAAGTGACACTTTGCTGATTATTGCAGTATGCTGAAACTTCTATATGTCTTAATAGGATACATGGAAAGCAGTTGTTGAACCCCTTTCACATTAGTTTGGCTGTTTTGGTTTATTGTGTGTATTACATTGCAACTGTATCAGGACACTGTAAAGGTTGAGTGCCTGTTCTGTATTTAGAGCACTTGCAAATCCAGAGCTATGTTAACTAGGTCTGGGGTTAATAATGTGTTAAATGAGATCAAATGATGAATTAGCATAGATTAAAAACAATTACTCAGTAGCAATAAGTCCAAGCAGACATTAAATACTTCACTTTATACTCACTTTTTCCCCATAGATCTGCATTTCATGAATGTACATTTACAAATACAATTGCCCCACAGCCATATCACATGACAGTAAAATTCAGTAGTCACTAGAGGAATTGTTTATATGTATATATATATATATATATATATATATATATATATATATATATATTTTACAATAAAAATAATTAAAAATAGATATTTTTAAATGTTATTTAATAGGGTATCTTACGAAATATTAATTAGTGTGAGACTGTAATTAAGATGTGTAAGGAACATATTCATTTAATTCTAAAGAGACCAACACTATGTATAGAAAAAAGTAATCAATTTGCACCTCTTCCCTTTACTTTAGTACCAACATTTTTTTTTACATGTTTTTGCTTGTAATGTGTTTCTCTGTTTAACCCCTTCCCAAAATTTGACTTATGTTTTTTTTCATCCTCACCTTCTAAGAGTCGTAATGTTTTTATTTTTCCACTGACAAAGTTTTAAAATGGGATATGTTTTGCAAGCTGTACTTTTTTCTTGCATCATTTATTTTATGTTGCACAGAAAACATGGTACACACATAAACAATAACCCATTACCTCCTTTAGCTGTGCATAGAAATAAGTACATAAGAAATACTGACACTTAGTGGGAAAACGTAATACTTCATCATTGACTTAACCTTTTTGACAGGTGCACAGAGTAAGAGAAAACACCAGTGGTGGGACACCACATATTCTGCTCTGTTCTCTCCAAGTCAAAGGCAGGCAGAAGCAGTAAACGGCAAGGGACCAGATGTCCTCGGAACAAGAGCTGTGGAGGGACAGGGCAAGGTAAGTATTACATTAATAAGATATGAATAAGGAGAGATGAGAATAGAACATAGTTATAATCATAAAATAAATATCTAAAGGTATATTGGGAGAAACTCGGGTAGGTGCATCTCATGGTAAAGAACTAAATGTATGTTTAGGGATTATAGATAAGTAAGAGAAACAAAGCCATTTTCTTTTACAAATAATGGGATACTCTAATCTCTGCATTTGTAGAGCTTTGTTTTATATATGTAAGAGGATGTTAAAAAAATATAAAACAAATAAAGTATTACTTGTTTGTTATATTTATTTATGCCCAGCAACAAAAAACAAACACTTTTTTTTGCCCCTTTACGTCTCCTATTGTACAGGTATAGTGGCAGGTGGGTTCAGATTTGATTAATATGTGCACTAAGAACCTCAAGTGTATGACATTTAAAGCAGTAATCCAATATAGATTAATAAACATATTGCATGTTTACACATTTCTTAGCTCCTGCAGAGAGCTGTTGCTTTTTTTTTTATTTGCTAGACCAGGGGTACTCAACAACTTTTAGTGAAGGTCCACTTACCGGGGTCTATTGTCAGGTGAAGGTCCGAGCTGAACATCAGTAGGAAACGTGTTTTGTTACTTTGTCACAAACGTTCAGCTATTTATATACAGAATTGCTGCTTATTAGCGGGAAAACTGTCATTTTTTTCTCTCTCACCAGGCCTTTGATATTAGGTACAAAGGGGGTGACTGCCCTGGTAGTATATAGCCCCCCTGTTGCTCCCCCAGTAGTGTATAGCCCCCCCTGTGCGCTCTCCCTCAGTAGTATATAGCCCCCTGTTGCTCCCCCAGTAGTATATAGCCCCCCTGTGCGCTCTCCCCCTGTAGAATATAGCCCCCTGTGAGCTCCCCCTGTAGTATATAGCCCCCTGTGCGCTGTCCCCCAGTAGTATATAGCCCCCCTGTGAGCTCCCCCCAGTAGTATATAGCCCCCCTGTGCTCTCCCCCTGTAGTATATAGCCCCCTGTGAGCTCCCCCCAGTAGTATATAGCCCCTGTGAGCTCCCCCCAAGTAGTATATAGCCCCCCTGTGAGCTCCCCCCTGTAGTATATAGCCCCCTGTGAGCTCCCCTTGTAGTATATAGCCCGCCCCCGTGCGCTGTCCCCCTGTAGTATATAGCCCCCTGTGAGCCCCCCCCAGTAGTATATAGCGCCCCTGTGCTCTCCCCCCAGTAGTATATAGCCCCCCTTGTGCTTTCCCCCTGTAGTATATAGCCCCTGTGAGGTCCCACCTGTAGTATATAACCCCCTGTGCGCTCCCCCCAGTAGTATATAGCCCCCTCAGTAGTATATAGCCCCCTGTGAGGTCCCCCCTGTAGTATATAGCCCCCTGTGTGCTCCCCCCAGTAGTATATAGCCCCCTCAGTAGTATATAGCCCCCTGTGAGGTCCCCCCTGTAGTATATAGCCCCCTGTGTGCTCCCCCCAGTAGTATATAGCCCCCTCAGTAGTATATAGCCCCCTGTGAGGTCCCCCCTGTAGTATATAGTCCACCTGTGCGCTCTCCCCTTGTAGATGCCCCCCAGACAGAAAAAAAAAATAACAAAAACAACTCACCTAGCACCTCGTTCCCCGCTGCGGCTGTCTTCTTCTCTTCCCGTCGGTCCGGCCCCCGGCTGATACGCGCTCTCTGGGGATGTCCCGGGGATTCCCCAGCAGAGCGCGCATCAGTGACCTCAGCGTACGCCGCCGGCCTGCACTTCCGGGAAGGACAGGCCGGCAGCGTACACTGAGGTCTGTGGTGCGCGCTCTGCTGGGGAATCCCCGGGACATCCCCAGAGAGCGCGTATCAGCCGGGGGCCGGACCGACACTGCCCCCGGCCCCACAGGCGTACTGACATCTAAGGACAGTACGCCTATGGGGCGGGAGGCAGTGCGGTGGGGAGCGGGACCTCCTAACCGCCCCGGGACGGACCGGATCCGGGGGACGGACCGGATCCGGGGCGGTTAGGAGGTCTGACCAGGAGTCCGGACAGCTGGCCTCCGCGGTCCGGGTTCGGACCGCGGTCCGCCAGTTGAGGACCCCTGTGCTAGACCATCGTTATGGGAACAAAATGATAACCTGCCCTATACAGCCAAGGCCCCAAATGCTTTGTTATTGGGTAATTTTATTAAATATTTTTAGAGAGTTCCCCATTGTCACTTACAACTGTTTGATTCGGTAAACTAGAATTACAAGATTGTGCGCAGAATATTGAAGAAATATTTCTTAACTACTAACTGAAAATAAAATATTTGTTAGCTAGAGAGACGTGTGCCACTTCCCATCAGGCATTAAGTTTACTGTAAAACCAACTTGTCTGCATCTTAGAATTTGCTGACCACTTTTTCTCTTGGTATATTTTTATTAGAAACCAGAATCCTCTGAACAGCGCAGTGAGCTGGTCCACTAGAGTGCCTGACTGTCCAATTATGTTCATTAGCCATATTTTTCATTGGATGATGGTTGTTTGGCTTGGAGTCGGCATGAGGAACAGATGTAATCTGAACAGAGCAATGTTTACCTCTTGTCTAACAGATATGCTGAGCATGTTTAAACCCAGAGGGAGGGAAAATAAACACTTGAAATGAAGGTACCTGTGTGCACTTCAATCTCTAGGCTGCCTTTTTGGTCTTAGGCCAAACTCTGAAAGCTTTAACTTGAGTCTTTCAGCAACATTATGCCTGTGCACTGTAGATATAGACGTTTTGTATAACATGTAGTTAATAAATTATGCATACAGTGGAAAAAAATATTAAAAATAACTATTAATAAAATGCGTGGATGGTAAAATTCTTGGGAAATGTTCAGACTTGGGAACTCAGTGGCTTCAAATGCACCACACTTAATGATTATATGTCAGCATAGACGTTATGATCGGATTTCACAAGAGCTATTAGAACCTGTTTGACAGAAGAGTTGATTCATGTCTAGTAGCTCTTTAGACAAAATTCAAAATGTAAATCACCGTGAAGCTGGAGTGTAAGTGTAGAACTTCTGTACTAAGAAGTTCAGCTCAGTTAAAGAATATAGTTAAAATGTATAAAGAGTAAATAAAGGTGAAATATGCTAACTAGATTAAAATGGGGGAAAATATAAAAACAGGATGGCTATCTAGTCTGCCCTTATCTTATTTCCTTTCCTATTATCTTTGGATAGATAGATATTTTTATCCCAGGTACTGTATGATGAAATTCAGTGTCCAACCACATCTGCTGGAAGCGTGTTTCAAGCATCCACTACTCCTAAAGTAAAATAATATTTGCCCATATTGCTTCTGATCTTTCCTTCAGATTGTGTCCCCTTGTGTATAGCTTCTTATTATTAACACTTCCCTCCTGAACCTTATTTACTCTTTAACATATTTCAGGGTTCTGATCATGCCCTTCCATCTATTTTTTAGACTATACACTACTATACTATTTAGATTCTTCCTTGGTTTATGCTTCAGAAGGTCCATCAATTCTGTAGCCCGTTTTTATCAGTTTTATTTTATCAGTATTTTATTGCAACCCTTAACAATGCAGTACATATATGAACACAAGTCCAGCATAAAATATCGAGCCAGTTGTACATCACACACGCATCAAAACAGTTTGTGGTGATGCACCAGGGCTCAGTCTACTTTCCAAATACATGCTATAGAAAAGATACATTTGCCATTGAGAGATGGCAATATCTCTCTCCTAAAAGACAGGGAGCCGTTTTGGATATTACACCTAAACACGTGTTTTCTGCACTGTATAATTTTACATGGAGAAATGCTTATCTATTATTAATCTACCATATGGCGTGTGTATATATTTTTGTATATGCATTCTTTATTTCTGCCATATACATCTAATCCTGCTATAATGATATTATAATCTGTATTATAATATAATTAGGAATCTGAAGTATAATGTTGTTGGTATTAACCATTGGTTATCCACAATGTGGATTGTAGGGCCCATTCATTAGTATCTAGGTGTGCTCTGCTTCACATCATCACACAGCCAGCATGCTCCACACATACTTGGTTATTTAATACTGCTAAACGCAAGAAACATGGTGTAAAGTGAAACTGGCTCAGGTGCCCCTAGCAACCAATCAGAATCCACCTTTTATTTTCCAAAGAGTCTGTGAGGAATGAAAGTTGAAATCTGATTGGTTGCTAGGGGCAACTGAGCCAGTTTCACTTTACTCCATGTTTGATAAATCTCCCCCAAAGTTTTTATGTTAAACATATTTTTAAGAATTTTTAGTGATTTTGTTTTCTAATTTTCTATTTGTCTATTTTTTTTTTATTTATTTTACTATCTATATTTTAGATGTAATACTATAGGTCATAATACATGGACACATTCTTTCCTAAAGAGATCACATTCAAAGAGTATCCTCTTTATTATCACAGAGAGGAGTACTGTAAAATAATGTTCAGAGCTTAGCCTCTGCACAGGTCACAGAACATCCCTAAAAGACTATCCCACTGTAGTGAATAGATTCTGTTCCAGTCTTCTGTGCTTATGCCCCTGGGGCTTGCTGTAAAGAATATCTGTGAATGCACTTTTTAACAGCTTTGGCAATATGGTGCCGCTATAGTAACAAAAACAAACAACTAAATAAATAAATATCTGGCTCTAGTCTAGACAGTACAAAAAAATCTAAGTAATGCATTCACTTTAAACTAGGCAATCTAAGCATGCAACATATATTAAACAGCAAGAGCCTTTTTGATAAATTTGGCTCATTTTTTTGGCTGGGTTCACACTACGTATATTTCAGTCAGTATTGCAACCAAAACCAGGAGTGGATTAAAAACACAGAAAAGCTCTGTTCACACAATGTTGAAATTGAGTGGATGGCCGCCATATAACAGTAAATAACGGCCATTATTTTAATATAACAGCCGTTGTTCTAAAATAACAGCAAATATTTGCCATTAAATGGCGGCCATCCACTCAATTTCAACATTGTGTGAACAGATCCTTTCTGTGTTTTTAATCCACTCCTGGTTTTGGTTGCAATACTGACTGAAATATACATATACTGACTGAAATATACGTAGTGTGAACGCAGCCCGAATATGTATATTTCAGTCAGTATATTTCAGTCAGTATTGCAACCAAAACCAGGAGTGGATTAAAAACACAGAAAGGCTCTGTTCACACAATGTTGAAATTAAGTGGATGGCCGCCATTTAATGGCAAATATTTGCTGTTATTTTAGAACAACGGCTGTTATATTGAAATAATGGCCGTTATTTACTGTTATATGGCAGCCATCCACTCAATTTCAACATTGTGTGAACAGATCCTTTCTGTGTTTTTAATCCACTCCTGGTTTTTGTTGCAATACTGACTGAAATATACTGACTGAAATATACGTAGTGTGAACCCAGCCTTTGACTGTTTTCCAATCTAGGTTTATATTGTCTAAGAATTGGTTTTAGTAAATCTGGGCCACTTTTCTGCCGATTTTTAGGTGCTCTGTACAGTGCCCCTTATCCCTCCTCCTTAATGCTGAGGTATATTGTAACACAGCACTCAAAGGTTTATACCAGGGGTGGAAAACATCTAGCCTCCATACAGTATAACCTCTGAGACCTTGTAATGCAGCCCCTGGACATTTGTGCCCCACACAGCCCCCTCCTGTGTCTGGCTGGTGCCACAGTATAACATTTAGTGCGGCGATGGCCACCAGACACAGGAGGGTGCTGTGCGTTGCATGTGCGCATATCATACACCGCCAGCATAGTGGATATCATTATTTTGAGTGCACTCTACAGGCCAGTGAGCTTAACATCTATTATAGTGAGAATGATGGAAACTTTTCTAAAAAAGAAGATAATGGATCACCTAAGAATCAACAATTTGATGGATCCAAACCAGCATGGCTTTACTGAGGGCTGATCATGTCAGATTTCTTTGATACTGCCACAAAAGTGCTGGATGAAGGTGGTGCTGTGGATATTGCCTATCTGGACTTCAGCAAAGCTTTTGATACAGTTCCCCATAAAGAGCTGATAGAGAAGTTGAAGAAAATTGGACTCAATCCTGGATAGTTCATTGGATTTGTGGTTGGCTGAAGGATAGATATCAGAGGATTGTTGTTAATGGTGTATATTCCGAGCAGAGACTGGTTACAAGTGGTGTGCCACAAGGGTCTGTTCTGGGGCCTATTCTTTTTAATATGTGTGTAAGTGACATAGGAGAAGGTTTGGTAGGTAAAGTTTGTCTGTTTGCTGATGACACAAAAGTGTGCAATAGGGTTGATATTCCTGGAGGTGTCAGTAATATGGAAAAGGATTTAGCTTTGCTAGATAAGTGGTACAAACAGTGGAAATTGAAGTTCAACATTTCCAAATGTTTCCATTAAAGTTAAAGTACTGTGTTGGAAAAGACTTTAGACGAGAAGGATTTAGGGGTAGTGATTTCTGACAGCCTTAAAATGAGTCACCAGTGCAACCAGGAGGTGGGGAAAGCAAATCGTATGCTGGGGTGTATAGCTAGAGGTATAACCAGCAGGAAGAGGGAGATTGTGATCCCGCTGTATAGAGCTCTGGTGAGGCCACATCTGGAATACTGTGTCCAGTTCTGGAGATCTCATCTAAAAAAGGACATTGATAAAATAGAACAGGTCCAAAGACAGGCTACAAAAATGGTGAAGGGTGTGAGGCATAAACCATATCAGGAAAGACTTAAGGATTTGAATCTGTATAGTCTGGAGGAAAGACGGGAAAGGGGGGACATGATTAAAACCTTTAAGTATGTTAAAGGACTAAATAAGGTTCAAGAGGGGAGTGTTTTTAGTAAAAAACTGAGTTCAAGAACAAGAGGACACAGTGAGAGGTTAGTTGGGGGAAAGATCAGAAGCAATGTGAGAAAATATTATTTTACTGAAAGAGTAGTAGATACCTGGAACAAACTTCCAGCAGAGGTGGTTGGTAAATCTACAATAACAGAATTTAAACACGCCTGGGATAAACATACATCTATCCTAAGATAATAAGAAAGAAAATACTAAAAGGGCAGACTAGATGGACCCAGTGGTCTTTTTCTGCCGACAATCTTCTTTGTTTCTATGTACCTGATCTCCAACGTGACATATTTCGATTGCAAAGCTATAATGAGCTGAAAGCAAGGTACAACCTCCCACTGCTGGACCTCTATAAATGTTATGTGAGCAGTGAGGAGTTTCCTACTTTTAAGAGACCTGCACTAAAATATCCATCTCTTTGGAACCACTTACACTGTGAGTAGTTTTTTTTGTCAAAATTTGCATTTCCAAAAAGCCGTGTTTGATCGACATGACTGACACAAACCTGGAGAACCAGCTCCGAGTAACAACTTCTTCACTCCCAGGGAATACCACCTGTCTTGCCAAGGAGAAACATTCCATTCATCTCATTAAGGGTAAGTAAATTAAATGTTTACAAAAAATAGCAGGCTCCTTTTTAGGCGGGGTTCATGCTATGATTTTGCCCATCGTAATCGGGTGCCTTTGTATCATGTACTGGTAGGGACCCGATACTGCTATAGCATAAATATACTCAGCTAGTGACTATGTCTAGCTAATTTCAACATATGACTTTTTACTTAAAAGCTAAGCACACTACGCTTTTAACCCCTTAAGGACCCATGATTTACTGATACGTCATGGGAACCTGTCACTTAAGGACCCATGACGTATCGGTACGCCAGTGGGTTCGGCAACAGTATGAATTGAGCTATCAGCAGCCAGGTCCTCACTGTTAATAAAAAATTGTAAAACATTAAAAAAGCTATAAAAACTGCATATTTCTGTGCTCATACTGACCTACAGAATGAATATATGAAGTGAGTTTTACTCTAAAGTACAATAACATGGAATCCCCCAAAATTTGCAGAATTGTATCCCCCCCCCCCAATTTCACCCATAAATAATATTTTTGGGGTTCTGTCATACATGTTATGGTAGGTTGAAAGGCGCCATTACAAAATACACCTTTTTCTGAAAAAACCCTCACATAGCCCTGTAGATGGAAAAACAAAAGTGTTAGAGCTCTTAGAAGGCCAGGAGCGAAAATTGAAAATTGCTCTGTCCTTAAGGGGTTAAATGAATACGTAAAAAGAAATCCCCAAAAAATTACTCAAACATCAGTACTAGCTGACCTCAGAAGGCACTTGAATCATTTGGTAAATACCCAAATGGCCCTTGACGGGAAGAAAAGGTTCCCGACTCCTGCTTTATACCATAAGTTCATGTGAAAACAGAAAGAAGCTCTGTACATGAAATCAGAAGAGGGCCACAGTACAGAAATCTGCGGGGGTCATATTATGTCTCTGTATAAGAGAAGTTGCTTAGTAATAATATGGCCAGGTATGTAAGGCATAGGTAATGTGACTGTTTACTTGCAAACATTGCAAGACCACATATCCACAGCTATATTGAAATGAGTTGAGGTACATAACAAACTATTTTCTACTACAGCTACGCTCTCCTTACTGATATAACCAACCTTTTTATTCATCTCAATAAAACTAACATACTAGCACACAGACAAGCATTCACTAAAACATACATATTGGACAAATATTAAGCTCTTGTTTTTCTTCATATTAATAAATGGTTTAAGCAAACAGATTTTTATCAAAATCTAAAAACAACTCCACTGCTTCTCAAATACTGTATGTGCATTGAATTAGCATTTTCCTCACATAAGATATCATCAAATTTATTCTTTTTGTGTATTTGTTTAACTTAGATTTTGGCAAGTCTCCCAGCAGTCCATTGAAAATATAATATTACTTGATATTTCTGACAGGTTGGCATGGCATGGTATATGCTATAGAGTGGTATTTTTTGTGAAATGGAAGTACGCACAGTGCTGAAGGACAACTTATTAGTATGGATAAAATTGGTCACTTTATAAATATGATACTATGTTATTATTAAGAAAATGAAATACAATAGGCAAATTGAAGGTAAAAATTTGCAACATAGAAATAACTGCTTACACTTCATCCATTGTCACTTGAAACTAGTGCCATGAATAAAAAGCATACAAGAAACAGACAGAACTGCGTGATTTTGGCAATTAATGTAGACTCACATTTAATGGCAAAATGTTGTAGGTTGAAAACTGAAGAAGGAAACTAATAAATGCTTTTTATCTTCGACGCTATGAGTTCCAGGGTGCCTAGTGAAGAAGTATGGAAATAGGTAAGTATGGCTTTACTGACCCAGTATATAGCTGTTAAAATTTGCTACTCAGGACATGAACAGGGCTCTGAGTGATCTTGGTGGTCCATTGGTGCTTATTAAAAGATTTCTCTCTATTAGCACATTTTATTTCTCAGAAATGGCTCAATAATTTGAAGTAAATATGTTATTGTGAAAGGCAAGCCACTGTTTCCTGCTGCACATGATTTGGTTAGCAGGAAACCAGTGGCAAGTTTTTTTTTTTTAAGTGATACCATCACCCCCTGCAGGCCTGTGCTGATTCAGGCACTGCCAATGTGTTGTTTGTAATATATTTTTGACAACGGGCCCTTTATGTTGGTGTCCATCTCTCAATTTAGTCAAAAACTATCCTTTCAAAAGTGCTAGACAGAGGTAACAGAGGTGGGGCATATCGGATTATCCCTTCACCGTCCTGCCTCAGCCCATCTCTGTAAATGACTTCCCCTGGTAAGACTTGGATTGGTGACATCACCTAAGGAAATCTCGAGTAGGCACAGTGATTTTATCCGGAGGCACGCAGTGTCCAGGCAGACGCACATGTGTCTGCCTGGACACAGGATCTGGAGGAGACCAACGAGTCTGCATGGGATTTTCTCCCGCTTTGGGTGATGTTACTGGGCCCAATGTCATTATGGGTTGGGGGTCTGATTTCCAGGGAGGTGACAGTACTACTTTAAATAGCAACTGTCTTAGGAAACCAGCGGGATGTTGATATTGGAAGAACTGGGTACAATTAGATAGTGTAAATAATTCTTTTTAAAAAAAAATATTATAGCAACATATTCAGCAGCACTTTACAAAGCGTATTGTGATCACTTAATGTCCCCACCGGGGCTCACCATGTTCACTATGTTTGGGACTGTAGGAGCATAACAGGATTGGAGTAAAATGAAGCCCTGACACACAAAGCCCACCAGCCCATAAGTTATATTACCCTCCCTCCAATATTGCAGGAAAACATGGACGTGTAATGTTCTGCAGCAAATTTAGCAGTATTTCATCTCATCCTTCCCCACTAAACTAAATTTCACCATCTAAATGGGAAAAGTAGGAAAATAGGTGGAACATGTAACTCACTTTTTGAGCTGGTATAGTACACGATACTGCTATGTGAGCACCGATATGAACATGTAGTGACCATATAGAGATTACAGTATAGTAACTGTAATCTAGTGACAAATTTCCTTTTCCTACTCTCCTCCATTTGGCTCAGACTAACAAGAATGCTTGTTCTAGCAAAGATTCATATCTGTAAAATGTGATAAACATCTTAAACTCCTTACTTTTACAGCACTCTCACCATTTTTTTTTCTTTTGTGCCGCTAAACAATAGTAATATAGACTACCCCACCTTTTGGTAAATAGGTAGGCCCTCTCTATTATAGCTCATAATATGTCAGTAAACTATGTATATTAGGTAGTATCACCATTTTAAATGGGTAGCATGTCCCCCTCATATTAGGTAGGTAGCCCTATATTAGCTAGGTAGATATGAAGCCCTTAAAATTAGCTTGGGAGACAGATGGCCTCAGCATATTAGCTAGGTAGGTAAGCAGTCCACAATATTAGCTCAAGTTAGATGGTTAATCCCATATTCGATTGGTAGAAGATATTCCCTATTTTATCTAGCTAGGTAGGAAACGCCCCATATAAGGTAGTAGTAGGTAGCCCCCCCCATATTAGGTAAGTAGTAAATAACTCCCACTTATTAGCTAAATAGGTAAGTAGTATTAGCGAGCTAGGTAGGTAATATTATTCCTCCTTTTCACAAAATTGTAAAAAACAAAACAAACAAACAAAAAAAACTAAGAAATCTACACACCTTCTCCATCCTCCCACATAGAACAGCTGGTGTGCAGATGGCATGGTAATATGACATTGCACTGTAGTGCCTACTTCAAGTCACAAACATCCTGAGTGAATCTGGATTCTTATAGTCCACAAGTGTACGCCCACAAGACAAAAAGTGGAAAAGCTCCTTACAGCTACACCACAGAAAAGAGTGGGATGCACTCATAATATCATGATGCTAGCTAGCCATCGGACTTTGTGTGCTAGATTGGGGGGGAATTCTGATAGGGACCTGGCCCACTGTGAGACCAGGAAGTTTGACCCACCTGGATTATGCCCGGTTGGGCATATGATTATTCTGGGCTAGTCTGTGACATCTTCACCTGCACATTGTTCTCTCTTTAATACACAGCTTTCTACAGCCATTGAAATACAGTGTGCTGTGCAGGGAAGAACTCGGAAGGCAGAATGAACTGGTCTGCAGAGGGGATTGGTCCATATGATATTTGCCTGAAATGCCAGCCCAGTCCTGGTATACTACAGAACTGTGTTACTCTTAAAATATATCCTTTATTTGGTAGTCACTAAAAAGCCACAAAGACAAAAACAAAAAAACAAATATTTGGGTATCGAGTCAAAATGTGAGGGTATGTACTTTGCAGTCTGCAGTCTGTGGATGGATGCCTAGCCTTGGTAACCCTTGTCTTATGTCGTTATAGTCGCCACAGAGTTAGACTTTGACTTACAGGGGCCACCCTGGTGTTTCCCTATTTAGGTCCCAAAGCTCGCAACAGAGTGAGGACCTGAGGGACTACGTATCAGGGTGGTTTGGTGCTCTCCCCACTAGGAGGCACCCCTTGGCAATGGGCTTCCTTCTCTGGAGAGAGGGATATCTGGCTATTCCCGTGTTTTGAGACTCGTAACTGAGGCTCCACGAACCCCTTTTTTGCATATTCAAATTTTGTATGGGACAATCAATGGAGACTCGTAAATGAGTACTCAATTGGAATTTTTCACTGTTCTCCCTGAGTTCAGTGATTGTTGTGTTTTGCTGGTCTATTTATCCTTGCCCCCGGTAGCCAGAATCCTACTCCACACTGATGAGGGGCAAATACCCAGAAACTGCAGTCTGTGGATGCCTAGCCTTGGTAACCCTTGTCTTATGTCGTTATACTCACCACAGAGTTAGACTTTGACTTACAGGGGCCACCCTGGTGTTTCCCTATTTAGGTCCTAAAGCTCGCAACAGAGTGAGGACCTGAGGGACTACGTATCAGGGTGGTTTGGTGCTCTCCCCACTAGGAGGCACCTCTTGGCAATGGGCTTCCTTCTCTGGAGAGAGGGATATCTGGCTATTCCCGTGTTTTGAGACTCGTAACTGAGGCTCCACGGACCCCTTTTTTGCATATTCAAATTTTGTATGGGACAATCAATGGAGACTCGTAAATGAGTACTCTATTGGAATTTTTCACTGTTCTCTCTGAGTTCAGTGATTGTTGTGTTTTGTATGTACTTTGCTAAACAAATCCTGATTGTAATGAGTGATAATAGCAACAAGTGAGGTAACTGACCTCAAACCCTATTCCCGAGCTATTCCCAAAAATGCCCACTGGTTATTATTTTATTTATTATTATTATTATTTATTTATAAAGCGCACTTAATTCCAGAGCGCTATACAGGCGACAAGGGTAACAAACAAGAACATTACAAAATCAAAACACATTACATGAAGGCAGATGGCAGACTGATACATGGGGAAGAGGACCCTGCCCGCGAGGGCTTACAATCTATAGGGTATAGGGAGAGAAACAGGAGGTAAAGTGCAGCCTTTCAAGTGTGATGCAGAGTTATTGTAGGTTGTAGCCTTGTTTGAAGAGATGGGTTTTCAGGTTACTTTTGAAGGACTTGATGGTGGATGAGAGCCGGATGTGTCGGGGTAGCGAGTTCCAGAGTATGGGGGAGGCTCGGGCAAAGTCTTAGAGGCGGTTGTGCGAGGTACGAACAAGGGGGAAGCACAGACGGAGGTCACTGGAGGATCGAAGGTTGCGTGGTCCCAACAGAATAACCCTTTGCAGGGTTTATCAGGGACAAAATGCATTATGTTGGTCTTGATTGGTTTTGAACTCTGGACCTTAGTACAATCACAAAGGAAGCCACTAAAATATGTTTCTCTTTTTATAAACTGTGCATCCAGTCCAATATAAATTAGAGTAGAAGGGTTAAAATGGGATTAGTGCTTCCTAAAAGGTGTTTTCATCTCTTATATACATTTTTTCTTTATGCACTTCATAGGAATACATTCAGCACCAAACATAAATACAACCTTATGCTGTTTTATTACTATTCTATGCTCTAAAATTAATGGAGCTATTAGGAAAAAGCTGAGGTGTAGGTTGCAATTGAGCCTAATGTCCTTACCCTATAACCTTAGGGTCAAGGAAGTAAACTGAATTTGAAAACATACACAGAACCTACAAACAATACTACAAGTCACATAAATCTTGGTGTAATGATTTTTTCCTGACAGCTAAATTCATTCTGAGGTTCACATGTTTGTGTTAGCTCTTAAGGGACTCCGAGTGTAGCACATTATTTATACAACGTTCTTCAATCCTTGATTATTATTAATTACTATCCTGAATAGCTTCCAAGTCTAGGCTAACTCCCCAAAGAACTTCATCTAAGGCAATTGCCTACACCAAATGTTTTTCACTCCTAATATATTTTATATGCTGACTTTCAAAAATTGCATTTTTCTATAAATTTAATTTTCCATTTTATATATGCAAAAGAAAATATCTTAAATTATGAAATCTGGTAAAATATAACTTACAATTGAAGTTAGTGGTTTGTGGAAACTATGCTTTCATCTTGAAGATGTCATTTACTTTTTTTAGGAACCTAGAATCTGTACTGGTAGGAGTTGCAGTTCAAGGCTCAAGCCCCTGAGAGACCCTGGCTCTGAAAATAATAGCATGGCCTACCTATAATGCAATTGGGTTCCTTAAAACCACCAACCATACATCAATACTGATCATGAGCATAGTAACTGAATCTTAAAATTTCTTACCACTACACATTTAGGACATATGATCTGTAAGGTTTAATATATTTGTGAATTACCCCATAAGCAATAGACACTAGTAGTGTGATTTGTCTTTAAATGGGGGTAAACATTTGAAACCATTATTACGCCTACCAAAGGATCTGGAACTAATTTCTTTGTTGCTTTGCTGGGGCTGTAGGGAAAAAAAAAAGATAAAAAGGATACCTACCCCCAATCCTTTGCAAATCCCTTTGCAGTACCGATTTTGCATGCTTCTTCCTTCCTTTCACAACTGGACAATCACTAGCTGCAGCAGTGTCCTGCATTCAGCAAATGATTGGCTGAACAGGCAGATCCTGCTCAAAGCTCTTATGTCAGAAGCAGTGGAGGAAACCAGATCTGCAGCTGGACCTGCAGGTGACCATGGGTAGGTAAGTATTGTTTTTTTCCCTAGAGTTTCAGCAACATAGAAATGATTTTGAAATGCCAGAATACTACTTTTATACCACATTTGTCAGCATCTACAGCTCATAATAGTTGCTTTGTTTGCAGTATAATGTTTAATGGAAACATAAAACTGTGTGATCTTGCATTTTTTTTTTAGCTAGTCACCCACTAGGCATGTTCGCTTTGTAGTATAGGAAATAGTTATATAAATATACCTAATAAAACTATTAGAGAATGGTTATTGAGGTGTTAAGCTCAGTTGAATTAGATCACCTAATAAATTGCTAAGCAATGTTTATAAGGATGTTCTCATGTGTGATAGCACTGCTTGGCAAACCTCACCTTACACTTCTTTTAAATGCATTGGAGCTGCTTAGCCATTAATTGTGCACATAATACCTAATCGTGATAAAAAAAACTACAAATCATGGCACAAGAAATGAGCTTCAAAAGTTATAGGGCTAAGAATATGGTGATTTCATTATTTTTTTATAGTATTGATATTTATTGGTATTGTTAGAATCGTACTTATCAATCAAATACATTTAACATAAAAAACATTTTAGGTCTTAGATGGGAAGGAGGAAGAAAACGTGGGACCCTGATTTAAATTTGGGGGTTGGGAATTGGTTAATGACTTACTCAACTTATATCTTATGTATTAGAGATAAAAAGTGACCTTAATTTTTTTTTACACTTTGATTACATTGACGATAACCAGCTTGTAATCTAATAATGTTTTTCCAAAGAAGCCAAAATTCTGAAATAATCCGGTCTTGTTTCATGAATGCTATATGATATTGCTGAAGTTTTCATGCTTATATGACATAGATTCCTGAAGTCGTAATAAAACACTACCTTGGATCATCTCTTACAGCAGAGAGACAAACAGTAAATGTGAGATTCTATCTCTAACAGCATAACTTAGAGTATATGTAGCATAGCCCCAGGGCTAGAGAGATGTGATACATCTGTACATCACACTACTGTAATTTGGCTCTACATTCCCTGCATTGCAATTATCACCACCAGGTAAATCAGATATATGCTGGTGTGGTAATATTCACAGGAAGTATAACTTTTCTATTTATTTGTCTAAACGGTAAGATTCACAATATGGTATAAACTGTACTTGTATTGTAATCCAATTAAAATTAAATTCACAGGATTTCTATTAAAAGAGTATAACTCACCATGGGTGCATCTATAATAAGTAAGATTTGTGAAATTTGTAAAAAACATAGGTCTAATTGAAACTGATACTTTCAATGTTCATTGTCTACTGATAATGGAATGTGAAGGGGATCATAAACCTTTTGCAGATTTCAACTGAGACTAATGGGCCTATTACACCGGTCGTTTAGAGGAGCAAACGAGTGCTCTCAGTGCTCGTTTGCTCCTCGTTCCCCGCTCGCTGCCGCTGCTATTCAACGCGGCTGCAGCGAGCGGGTGAGTGCGGGAGGGGCGGCGGGGAGCTGCCGGGGGGCTGCCGGGGGATCGCTGATCGTCCGGGCAGCCCATAGGATACAGCAGCGTCTGCTGCCGACGCTCCTATTCAATGGAGCGACGGCAGCAGATCGCTGCTATATCAGTCGCTTGTTTTTCAACATGTTGAAAAACAAGCGACTGCAACTATCAGCCGACATGAACGATGTCGGCTGATCATTGCACTCTATTCCACGGGACGATTATCGTCCGTAGCGGCCGATATCGGCCTAATACGAACGATAATCATTCCGTGGAATAGGGCCTTTAGCCTCTTTTGACTTTGTAAATTACAGTGTCTATCACAGGTATACTTTTAGAATACCTGATGTTTAATGTAAATCCCCGACTAATGTCACAAAGAAATCATCAGGCTACATGGTATGTGTTTTTCTTGTATACCTGTCCCAATGAGTCTAAAGAAAACTTTTTGGAATGGATGTCTATGGACACGTTTGATAAACGAGCAAAGGGCTTTTCTGAGAAATGCTTCAAACATATACTGCACACACAGTGTGAAAATAGCCTTTGTATTCATACAAATAATTTTCTGTATATATGGCACATAAATGTAGCAAGATTTAAATCAGTACTTCTCAAACTGTGAAGCGGGCCTTACCAGTGAGGCCCCTCCTAGTTGTTGGTGAGGCGCCCCCCCTAGTTGTTGGTGAGGTGGCCCCTAATTGCTTGTGAGGCCCCCCTAGTTGTTGGTGATGCGCCCCCTATTTGTTGGTAAGGCCACCCCTAGTTGCTGGTGAGGCACCCCCTAGTTGCTGGTGAGGGCCAGCTTGAGAGGCAGTTCTCCCAAAAGTGACCATAAGCTGCACAGTCCTTTCCTGTAACAGTCTCTGCTTTAGAAATATTATTGCCTCATTTTGTACATATTGTACTTATTTAATGTTATACAGACATTAGGAGACAAATGGAGGGTAGACTGAGCAATAGTTTTTATAGTTGCACGGACTTCTACCATAGATGGTCTCAGCATCCTCTTGGTCAGTTTATCCTCTTTGGCATCATTTTGTCTGTTGGATGAAGCTCCAAGTTTGAGAAGCCCTGATTTAAATAAACATTAAGCAGCATGACCAGCTCTCATTGTGATGAAATTGCAGTAAAATTGTTTATTATATTCACTGCCAACAAGTAAAACAACGTTTTGGGCGATTCAACACCCTTCCTCAAGCTAGTGTTGCTGCATTTATATTTATGTCATGTTGATTGGTACAGGCATAAGTGGAAGGTTAGCTGTCTGATCTCTGTCATCTTACTCTTCAAACAATGCTATTCACAGTGCAAACAGAAGCAAAAAGGGAATATCAGAATCTCCATGCCACCTACACTTTTTCCTCAATATTTTTAGGCATAAAGAAAGAATAATAATAAACTGACTAGATTTCCTGTTTTTTCACCTTTTATACATTTTATCTATAAAACCATGATGTGTAATACACATACTATACATGTTACTTTATTATTTCCACCTCAGATGTTTATGGTGGACTTCTATTAATGACAGGGCCTGCAGACCCATCCTGCTTGCTGTGGTAGCTACTAGATACTGTATCCAGGGGGAAAAAGAATGGAGAGGTGGCTGCACTTATTTTTATCGGAGTTTCAGAAACAGACAAGCAAGTTTGCATAGGTAATGGTGGTATACTCATTCTTTAGATAGCTGTGACACCTGCATGTATAAGATATTTATGGCATAGAAATATCTGAGAATACCACTTTGGGCCATGTTCCTACTGCGTATAACACCGGCTGTATTGTGACCGGTGTTATTGAAGATCATCCTGGCCGATACTGCAGTACTGGCCGGATGATCTTCATTTCTGTTGAATTCGGATGCGGGTGCAACGTATGTTTAGCATAAATCACGGCCGTTGTTGCAAATTGCAACAACGACCATGATTTATGCTAAACATATGTTGTGCGAACATGGCCGTAATGTATATTATTGTACAGTATATCCGAAAGGGCAGAAGTGTCATATTTAATGAATCATTTAGAAAACTAAACTATAGTTTTCATTTTCTTCATTTACAAAATAACATGTTTTCTTAGTGTTAATGTTGCAGAAAGACTAACAGAAGCTCTGAGATTTTAGGCTCTTCTAATATGGTAAATGGTTTTAGTGTTTGTTTGGATAGACTGGTTTACAAACAATGATTAGCATGGCATAATCAATCAGTTCCATTTCACTGTGATGGTTATTTCAACAGGCCATGTCTTGTAATACTTTAGTGCCAAAGGGAGCTACAGTAAATAGCTATGTAATGGCTTCAATGTCCATTTGGCACTAAAGTAGTTAGCACCAACATGTCAGCTTCCATGTGACGGTCCACATTTACATTTGATTAATTAACACTCTGCTTCTGCATTTATTTTGCTCTAACTAAGAAGTACTACGAAACACTCTATTTTATAGAAACTTTTAATAGAAGTAGCTGATTAATTCTTACACAATACTATGTTTAGATTATGATTAAAATACAAAAATACAGTGGTGCCTTGGATTACGAGCATAACTCACTCCAGGACTGCGCTTGTAATCCAAATCCCCTCTTAAACCAAAGCAAATTTTTATTCTGAATAACATGTAAAACAGCTTGGGGCTGGGTTCACACTACGTATATTTCAGTCAGTATTGTGGTCCTCATATTGCAACCAAAACCAGGAGTGGATTAAAAACACAGAAAGGATCTGTTCACACAATGTTGTAATTGAATGGATAACTGCCATTATTTCAATATAACAGCCGTTGTTTTAAAATAACAGCAAATATTTACCATTAAATGACGGCCATCCACTCAATTTCAACATTGTGTGAACAGATCCTTTTTGTGTTTTTAATCCACTCCTGGTTTTGGTTGCAATATGAGGACCACAATACTGACTGAAATATACGTAGTGTGAACCCATCCTAAACAATGACAAACAGCTGAATATGTTATATTATTAGTTACTGTACAGTATAGCAATCCCCATAATGCAGTAGCGCAGTACAACAGGCTAGAATAGACAAGCAGGACTGCTGTCAGAGGTCTGTGTGGACAGCATGACAGGGGTTCAGCACTGACCAATCAAGAAGTGAGAAGCACAGAGCTGTGCAGGAGGACAGTTACAGAAACTTTTCTATACAGCAGTGTGAATGGCAGTACAGGGACATTATGCAGGCACATTATAGCAGCAGTGTGTATAGCTGAGCAAGAGTGTAGGTACATTATAACTGGAATGGAGAGGATGGGAAACACAAGGGCTGACAGAGACTACAGGGAGCATGAAGTAGGAATGAAGTGGATCTGCCATGATTTGGAAGGTGAGGGAGACTTCCTGAGTCAGGGTACAGAGCTGTAGACCACGCTATGCAGACCATGCCCCTCCCCCACTCACTCTCCCACCCAATACAGGGAGCTCTTGAACCAAAGCAATGCTCTTAAACCAAATTAAAATTTTGAAAAACTGTGAGCTCTTCTTGCAAAACGCTGTTAAACCAAGTTACTCTTACACCAAGGAACCACTGTTATCATATTTGATTATTAGATATGAGCGAATTTACAGTAATAACGAATAACAAATCTGCTAATCAGCCTGCTGCCGTTTAACTCCCTGCTGCACTATGATGATTTTTCCTTGGTGCTGGGAATAGCTGGATCCAGTCCTGTGAGAATCCTCCCAGTTTCTGAGGGCTGGATCCAGCTTTTCCCAGCACCACAGAAGGAGCAGCACAGTGGCAGTGAGTTAAAAAGCTGATGAGCGGATTGTAGAGATAACAAAGCGCTTCGCTAATATTGTAAATTCACTCATTTTTAAATTGTCATGTATTATTATTAGAGATAAACTAACTTTTCAAATGTTTGGTTCGGCTGGTTTACTAATTTTTGGCGTAAAATTCGGGTTTGTCAAAATCGTATCTTAAATGAACCGCTCTAAAACAGTTAAACTATGGCAGTTATACTAGTGGAACTGTTTTGCTGCAAAAACCATATACAAAACACACATTCTTTCATGGCAAAAAAGTGCTTCTAAACTTTACATTGCTTCCTATAGGTAATGTGGCCTTTTGAGTGTTTCTGTGCGCAATTTTACAGCATACAACTTTCCCATGTATTGTATCATGCCTCATGCTGACAGGCAATAGCCACAGCCACCCCTGTCACCATGAGGCACCTCCATGGTGACCCCGGGGGCCTTCATTAGGACCCCGATCACCATGGAGACAACCAGGACACCGGATGGCACTGCGGGACATCGCGATCGTGTAAGTGACCCACGGCGCCATCCGCGATCCACCGGGACCCGTTAGATGCCGCTGTCATGGTTTGACAGCGGCATTTAATGGGTCAAACTGCCCGGAGCGGAGAAACCTCCGCTCAGGGCAGTTACAGGGGGGGGGGGTCAGCTGTCACACTGACCGCTGATCCCCCGCTCTGCCGCCGGGGCGGCAATTCATTCCAATGCGTACACCGTTAAAAGGCGTACGCATCGGAATAAAGCCCATTAGTGATCGCCGTTAAAAGTCAGCATGGTGGTCACTAAGAGGTTAAAGGAAATCACAAAATGACCTACTAGCCTGGAGAACACAGAAATGGCTGCACAATGCACCTATGGTTGATACTAACTTGTTCAGCTACATTAAAAACCAACACCAGAAGTTAGTATATAATTTGATCAAACCATATTGCCTCATATACCATGTGCAGGTCTTTCAGATCTGTTCACACTAGGTGTTGGCTACCGGCCACTGCCTCTGCTTGTCGTGTCTGTGGGGCGGTGCAGCTCTTTCTGTGGGGGTTTGGTTCTGCGACACTGGGGTCGCTGGACCGCTGGGCTACTCCCCCCTGTGAGCACTGGTTTTGTGGCGGTGGCTAGAGTAGGGACTCTAGAGTAGGGATGTGTATCTGAAGACCTGCACGTGGTACATGAGGCAATATGGTTTGATCAAATTATATACTAACTTCTGATGTTGGTTTTTAATGTAGCTGAACAAGCTTTTGTATCAACCATGGGTGCGATGTGCAGCATTTTTGTGTTCTTCAGGCTTGTGCACAAAATTACCTACTATTTAAATCATATTTAAATTTTTTGGGTGGTAAAATCTATAGCTATAGGCCGCACATCTCCCTGTGTATAGTAATACATTTAATTAGCCAAACGAACATTATTGTAATCGTTCTTGCAGCCTGGCCACACGATTACTTCTGAAAACACTGCAATCGAGTGCAAGATGGTAGCTGCCATTATATTTTATGAGAAACTTAAAAAAAATTAAAAAGTACTATCAGAAAATGGAAATATATATATAAAAAAATGTTCCAGTGTTTATCTTTGATCAGTAAAATGAATCTCGATGATTACCTTTTATGAAAGGACTCTTCTATAGTATATGCATGAAGTGGCTTAATTCTATCAAAGGATCTATATACTTACAAGCAGCCTATGAAATATCGTTCTTCAATGAATAGTTGATTATCCGTCTGTGACTGTAAAAGCTAAACAGGAATAAATGCTTACAATGTGCAATGTATAGTGTTTTCAAGAGAATTAATGAACATTTTCACTGCCAATAATTTGTGCCAAACAATGCATCTCAGAAGGTTCAATAATTTTCTATTTAGTCAAGATTTCAAATGCAAGTAGCACACCGTGAATGTTACAGATAACATGCTAGTTTTGGTACCTGTAAATTAACTCAAAATTTAAAATGAAAATGAAAGCAAAGAAAATAAAGGGAAAAGAATATAATTAAGACATGGCACAGGTGTTATTGTACTGTATGCATTACATTGTATCTGTGTTACACCCTGTGCATAGAATGAAACTGCATAGGTGAAATGGATGAATGTACCCTGGATTTGATCATCAAGATCTGCAGCACACTCTTACTTCTATGGAGAATTTGTTTGGTGTATACTGTATATAAGGTTTGCCCCCCCCCCACACACACACACAAACACACTGTATCATACTTTACTGGGTAGTACGGTGACTCAGTGGTTTGCACTGTTGCCTTGCAATGCTGAG
This sequence comes from Dendropsophus ebraccatus, assembly GCF_027789765.1. Classification (NCBI taxonomy): domain Eukaryota; kingdom Metazoa; phylum Chordata; class Amphibia; order Anura; family Hylidae; genus Dendropsophus; species Dendropsophus ebraccatus. The sequence goes on along the minus strand of NC_091455.1, from coordinate 96,895,020 downwards.
GTCCTGGGCCTACACCCTAAGGACAGCATATATACATAGTATATATACAGATATGGTAAATTTGGAATTTAGATTGTGAGTCCTAAAGGGGACTGGAGCAGATATGAGCTATGTAAAGCACTGCAGATTAAGTAGGCACTAGATAAATAAAGGAATTGTTATTTTTACTGTAAATTTCTTCAATGCAAATTCAATACATTTAGTCCTGTCTTTAGCAACACACTATGGTTTCATATGGCAACACAATTATTTTCTTCTTTATGAGGCTATGTTCACACTACGTAAAAGTACGGTCGTTGTTGCCATCGGCAACAACGGCCGTACTTTTTGCGGAGCGCAACATAACCTTATCTGATATGGGATCCCGGCCGGAGCGTATACACATCGTATACGCTCCGGCCGGGATCCCATACGGGGGCGCAAATAACTGACATGTCAGTTTTCTGCATCCGGAATTCAGTGAATTCCAGCCGCAGAAAGACCTGTCAGTTCACACAGTGAAGCGAGTAGCTCATGCGCTATGGGAAGCTCTGATGCGGGCGCACGCTGATGCTGACTGTTCCGGTCTGATACGTTGTGTGAAAATAGCCTCAATCTGTGAGAAAAATACCTCTTTTTAACTCCTTTATATATTGGGGCAGTACAATACATCTGTAATGTGGCCACATGCCTAAAGATTATGATATTTTCTACTTTTATAGATAGAGTCTTAAACATACTCCATTTACTACTGTGCAAAAGTTTTAAGCAGGTGTCTAAAAAGTGATACCTTTTTGCCCAACAAAAAATTGTTCGAATTGTGAGCTTTCGGAATTCAAAAGATCTCTTCATCAGACAAGTTCACAAATTCGCAAACTTTGCCAGGTTGTATTGCTTAAAAAGAGGAAACCATTGAAAAAGTACATTAATTGGATATTTCCATTATTGTACCAACCTGCAGAATATCATGTGATTTAGACTGCATAAAGAATACCAGAACAAATAAATAAACCAAAATTCCCAGGCGTTCTATTTTCCAGCAAACACCTGTAGGGATCAAATGCTCACTTTATGCATAGGTGAATATACTTAGGGGTGTAGTTTTTATAACAGGATTATTTCAGGAGAGTTTCCACTGTACCGGTACCGCAGGGGTTCTACAAATGTGACATGGATCCCGAAATAATTCTAACAAGATCTGCACTAAAATGCTAAAAAGAGCTTTTTTTTTTCCCTTCCAAGCCTTGCCCTGTCTCTAAAGTAGCTTATAATCACATATGGTTTATTGCTGTACTTTGGAACAAATCTGGGTATGCCTCTCCTATGTTTTTTTTTTTATTAAAAGGAAAAGTTTTCAGCTAAGCCTATTAATTTTAATTACCAAATACTGATAAATTCTCCCAAAAAAACTTGTGTGGCCAAAATACTTATGAAACATCTAGCTTAAGGGGTGTATTTTCTTGTACCCCATGGCCTACTCAAACTAAATTGGCGCCTGCAAAATATCGTAAGAAAAAGTAGGCCCCAAAATTCACTATGTGCTCCTGCATGTCCGAGGCCTTTGGTTGAGTCAAGTAGCTCTCTAGGGCCACATATGAAATATTTATAAAAACCTGAGAATTGGGGCAATAAATATTGAATTGCACTTCTCAACATTATTGTCAACAGAAAAAAAATAATAAAATAGGATATCTGCAAAAAAATAAAATAAATACATTTTTAAAATGCACCTCCATTTCGCCTTAACAATCTGCCTAAATATAATGTTTAAAGGGGTATTCCCCCCAAAATTATTTTTGCATTAATACGTTGCCCACCCGTAGCTTTCCATCTTTCCAATATAAAGTTAGTATGGATTCTGCACAGTTTTGCTGTTATCCAGCTGCATTCACCTCCACGGATTGCATAGAATCATCAGACCTCAGTCCACACCGACACCGCTCCCTGCTTCTGGCCCCCACCCTCCGTGTCGGCATCACATGTCCTCAGTCCCAGCACAGTGAAGTGACTGAGAACACTGATAAGGTGGCTGCTGTTACAGAGGGAGACAGTGATCAGCGCAGCTGTGACTGCATCCCTCTCTAACAGCAGCCACCCGGTCACCTTCAGCCCAGAGCTCACCCCCTGTGTCCAGAGCCTCCAGACGCACCGTCCAGCACTCACCCGCAGCACGCAGCCCCCTGCCCCCCCATCACCCGTGGAATCCCTCACTCACCCGAGGCATAGCCGCTGCACTTACCCCCGGCAAGCTCGGCCCCCCGCGATCGCCCGCGGCAAGCTCCGCGCCCCCCCCCCCCCGCGATCGCCCGCGGCAAGCTCCGCCCCCCAATCGTCCACTGCTCTGCTACACTGTCCCCCCCAATCATCCATGGCTCTGCTACACCGTCCCCCCCAACTCAGCTCTGCTACGCCGTCCCCCCCAACTCAGCTCTGCTACGCCATCACCGCCAACTCAGCTCTGCTACGCACTGCCAACTCAGCTCTGCTACGCCGTCACCGCCAACTCAGCTCTGCTACGCCATCACCGCCAACTCAGCTCTGCTACGCCGTCACCGCCAACTCAGCTCTGCTACTCCGTCACCGCCAACTCAGCTCTGCTACGCCGTCACCGCCAACTCAACTCTGCTACGCCGTCACCGCCAACTCAGCTCTGCTACGCCGTCACCGCCAACTCAGCTCTGCTACGCCGTCACCCCCAACTCAGCTCTGCTACGCCGTCACCCCCAACTCAGCTCTGCTACGCCGTCACCCCCACCTCAGCTCTGCTACGCCGTCACCCCCAACTCAGCTCTGCTACGCCGTCACCCCCAACTCAGCTCTGCTACGCCGTCACCCCCAACTCAGCTCTGCTACGCCGTCATCCTCAGCTCAGCTCTGCTACGCCATCCCCCCAACTCAGCTCTGCTACGCCGTCATCCCCAACTCAGCTCTGCTACGCCGTCATCCCCAACTCAGCTCTTCTACAATGTCACCCCCAATTCAGCTCTGCTACACCGTTCCCCCAACTCAGCTCTGCTACACCGTCCCCCCAACTCAGCTTTACTACACCGTCCCCCCAACTCAGCTCTGCTACACTGTCATCCCCAACTCAGCTCTGCTACAACGTCTCTTCCAACTCAGCTGCTTTGCTACACCGACACCGCCATCTCAGCTCTGCTACACCGTCATCATCTCCTTCATTGTCTCAGCTCTGCTACTTCACCATCATCAGGCAGAAGCATTGCATGATGGGAAATGTAGTTTCCTATCTTGGATATAGATTGGCTTTTAGAAAAACTTGTAACTGAGGAACGGCAGTAGCTAGAAAGATGGGAGACAGCTCAAAATACTCAGGGGGACTTGGTGAGTAAGGCCAGCTAGGTTTGGGAGCATTTAATTTTTTTAGCTCTTGGGGGGAGTACCCCTTTAATACTTTTAAAGGGGTAATTTTGTAAAAAGGAGTGATTCATGGATCCTCAAATCTACTTTAAAGGGGGGTTCACACTTATCATATTGCAGCGGATCTCATGCTGGGGGTTCTGCAGCATCTGCCTGGCTAACAAGCAGATACATTACCTGTCCGTGCTCCTGCTTGCGTCTCTGGCTCCCGGCTCACTGACGTTTCGCTCAGCCAATCGGTGCGCTGTTCTGCTGCAGCCTCTGATTGTCTAAATGGGGCAGCAGTGATGAATGCTAAGGGTTGCATTTATTATTGTTGCACTACTGGCGTACATCATGCAAAAGGCGCAGATTCTAACCTTTTCTGTGGTGTATGCTAACCCTAATCCCTGCTCCCCTGATGTGGGGAACACAGCATTGCGGGGAAGTGGTTTATGTCTGCAAGAATCTACACCTGATATTTACACCCGTAAATATGTGTGTTATATTATAATTTAGGGGCATGCCCCTATCCTAATCCCCTAATTTACAATTTATGATATAATGCAAATAAGAGAAAGATCATAAATCTCTACATAATCTTTGAGTTTATTCAGATATAAAATTTACTTTGTAACAATGTTATTGGAAAAGCTCAAAGATGCAGCTTTGCTTTCTGTTGTATGTACCCATACATACATAGTATGAGCAAATACTCTTAGCTCTACCCCCATGCCGTGGACCATATTTGTCAAAAATAATTCATCTTTGTGACTCAATTCTATTTAGATTTGTGTAAATCTTTTTTGCTTCATAACCTGTAAACTAAGTCTAAAAGCAAGTGAATAATAGTGTCACTTCAGTGAAATATTGCCTATTAACATGTTGTTTTCACATTTAGATTGACGGCAGTGTAATATTTAACCACTCGGGTATAACTGGAGCCAACATATTGTTCTATACATCAAGTTCTGAATACGCTCACTGGCAGAGGACTGAAAACATAAACAGGGAAAATCAGTTAATTACAAGTCGAAAAAAAACTGTCTTTGTGGCGGTGTAATTGAACCTCAGTAAAATAAATGAAGCCACCAGGGAATCCTTAATGAATGTTTAAATGCTAACAGTAGTGATGCACTTAAACAGCTAAGCTGAGGGTCTCTAACCAAATTAAATAACATCAAATCAGAGTTTCTGGCATTTTTACTAACCAGATTTCTTGGCATTTACACTATTATGTATTTCTCAGTAAATAAATGTAGATTAGTGCTCAAGTGATGCATTGGCAAGCTGGCAGGAAAAAACATGGTTTATTTTATGTGGAAAAACAAATAAATGGCATGGGCTGAACAACTTGCATGGAGGTCCTTGCACAACTTCATTTTATCCACTTGAAAAAAAAAACTGATTAGTTCTGCACAAACATTTCTCAATGTCACTACTGCTTTATGAATCAGAGAGTTCCTAAAATAGATATAATATCTTCACTAAACAAAGAGGGAAGATAATCTTACGCTAGATATTAGAGTGAAAAGTAAACATTCTAATAACTCTTAAAGATATTTTAATCATCCTTAGAAAGGAAGATATTATTCTTTTTAACCCTATGCTTTTTTGACAGGCATTGAGTTTTTTTGGGTGCAGATGTAGCATGTGATAACTTGTGTGTAATGGTGTTATATCATGCTAGCACAGTATATTAGCGAGCGCTCGCAAGGGTGCAATCCAGACCCCTCTGTACATGATCAGTGTTGTGCACACAACTGTATTTTTGCTGGGCTGGGTACTTAGGCACTTAGCCCAGAGAATGTGATATGATGGGAGCAGAAATGCATATATTGTACTTATCATTGCTCAAGGTACAAGAGCAGGTCTGTGGGGATAAACAGGAGACCCTGCTCCTGTATTTAAATTTCATGGCCAATGGCATATTACACCACAGAGCCAGCTTAAAGGGTTTGTATGAATACAGCTGATGTCTTCTGCTCCCTGGGGCTCACCTTCTTCCTGTTGTATATCCCGATCATTGTGTGCAGGCGAAACCACACCCGCACCTTGATTTCGTCGCAACATCCCTTCATGGTTTTTTGGTTGTAGAATTCTTGTATTCGCCTTGTGCCTCTTACTGAATTCGGTGGAGGAAAAGGGGGCGTGGCCTAATTTTATACCTAATTTATGAGTACACCAGTCTTCATTAATCCCCCTCAATAGCGTCTGTCTAGACAGGTGAATAATCACACCCATGACATGACCCATGACTAGGTTCTGGAATGTTTGCATGGTTTAACCCTTAAATATATAACAATTGTATGTCCTGTAAGTGACTTATCACCTGTGCACTTACAGAAATATCCAATTCACCTCTTGATAGACATCAGTAGAGTGTAGTAGATACCCAGGGCCGTATTTACCACTAGGTATCCGTGGTCCGGTGCCTAGGGCATCACTTTGCGGGGGGGGGGGGGGGGGGGGGGGGTTGCAGTACCAGGGAGCAGGGAGAAGGAAACAACTTTTTATTTTTTTTATATTTTTAGTCTCCCACCTCCTGTTCAGACTTGCCAGTAAATCTGGTATCTTTTTGAGGAGGTTAGGGGGGAAGGTATGGTCAGGTCTGGTATGGCGGTATTGGTCAGGTCTGGTATGGCTGTGACGCCTGGTGCTACCAATCTACCAAAACTGGGTACACCTAAGGGAAAATATCTGTTATCACAATTCTGCTTCCACTGGCGGGTGACAGTTTATAAAAACTCTTATAGCACCTCAAAGAGGCAATAAAAGTAATGACATATATGGCCATTGCACTACTTTGCACTTATGGCCATTGCATTACTGTAAAATACCAAATTAGCCAGACCCTCATGATAGGTTCTCTTTAACCCCTTCCCGTACGAGGGACCGCAGCTATTAGCAGGCACGGTCCAATCGCTGTGCCCGCTAATTAAGTTGACAGCTGCATCTGAAGACTTACTGCAGCTGTTCCCTGGTGGTCTAGTGGGGGGATCGCCCCCCCCCCCCCCCCCCCCCGTGACGTTGTCACAGAGGAGCGATCTCGGCCTCTGATGCCGGCTGGGGTCTGTGCTGTATTGGCGCTGATCCCAGCTTGGCATTCTATTGCTTTTGGCTACAGCAGCCAAAAGCAATAGAACACTGATCTCATCGAGCTATGCTGTAAATCTATACAGCATAGATCTCTATGAGAGATCAGTGTGCGTATGATAGAAGTCCCCCAGGGGGGCTTCTAGTATATGTGTAAAATAAAAAAAAAAGTGTTGTTATTAATAAAAAGCCCCCTCCCCTACTAAAAGTGTGAATTACCCCCCTTTTCCCATTTTATAAATAAAAATAAATACTGTAAATAAGCATGTTTGTTATCGCCACGTGCGCAATCTCCAAAACTATTAATTTATCACATTTCTGATCTCGCACGGTAAACGGCGTAGGCGCAAAAAAATCCTGAAATGCAAAATTGCGCATTTTTGGTTGCATCAAATCCAGAAAAATTGTAATAGAAAGCAATCAAAAAGTCGCATATGCTCAATCAAGGTATCGATAGAAAGAACACATCATGGCACAAAAAATGACACTTCAAACAGCCCCATAGACCAAAGGATAAAAGTGCTATAAGCCTGGGAATAGAGCAATAGCAATTTTAAGTAACATATATTTAACAATGTTTGAATTTTTTACAAGCCATTAAATAAAATAAAAGTTATACATGTTACATATTGTTTTAATCGTAACGACTTGAGGAACATATATAACATCTCAGTTTTTCCATACACACAGCGTAAAAACGAATCCCACACAAAGAAAAAGAATTGTTTTTTTTTTCAATTTTTTTCAATTTCACTGCGCATATAATTTTTTTCTGGTTACGCAGCATATTTTATGCAAAAAATCAGCCTGTCATTGCAAAGTACAATTAGTGACGCAAAAAATAAAGGCTCATTTGGGTCTGTAGGTGCACAAGGAGGAAAAAACGAAAACGCAAAAACAAAAATTAGCCCGCTCCAGAAAGGGTTAAAGGGGTTGGCCACTTTATAGTAAAATTGTTCAGTATACAGTATTAGTAACTGTACTCACTGTATATACTGACAGAAGCCCCCTGTGTACCCCATAGAGCTAAAATCAGACTCCCCTCCTCCAGGCTGTGCTGTCCTGCTCTGTTTTGTTTCTGTCCATAAGATGGCTGACATGGGGGAGCATGTGACCATGCCCCGCCCCCTGTGTCCTCCATAGGCATATAAAGGCTCAGTGGTGGACACTGGGGGATGGGGCATAGTCACATGCTCCTCCATGCCAGCCATATTCTAGACAAAAACACCACAGAGTATAGCATCACAGCTTGGAGGAGAGGACTCTAATTTTAACTATATGGCATACACAGGAAGCTGCTACCAGTATACAGTGAGTACACTTACTAATACTGTACACTGAACTATTTAACTATAAAGTGGCCAACCCCTTTAAGTTGTCTGTTCATATGTACTACAACTCCAAGCATATCCTGAGAGGTACAGGCTGTCAGTAAATGCTGGGAGTTTTGTTTGCATCTGTTGTAGTTGGAGGGTCCTAGGTGCGTTTTACACTAATTGTATTATGGAAGATCTGAATACATAGGGGGGAATTTATAATTTCTGGCCCTGGCATACATCAGAGAAAAGGTGTAGGTCCCGCATTAACTAAGAGACATGCACCTCCAAATCCAACAGTGTGCATAGGGATGAGGCTTTTTTAAAATTATTACAGTGACACCTTAATGCCACTATTTGTAAGGGCCCTTTTACAGACACTTATTTTTGGCAATGAGCTTTCGTAGAAATCAACTACTTGGAAACCTTCGACAATGGGCCATGTAAAGGATGGCCCTATACTGTGAATATCACTTCTTTGGCTCCTTCAGTTTCTTCCCATCAAGGACATTTTCATTGCAGCAAACAAATAGGTTTAACCCCTACAGTGCCTAATGTAGGCACCGAGGAGCACATGACAGGGGGCTTTGTAATGTTTTTTTTTTTTTTTATGCCATTGGCGGAATACCCCTTTAACATGCCAGCTCTGTCAACGCCTTTTGGATATACCTAAGAACCTGCTAGTTCATTATTCCAGTTCAAGTTCCTTCTAAGGCATCAGCTACCACTGATGAAGCAATGCAACTCAGTGCTACCATAACGCCACAGGATCAAAGAATCAGGATAAGAAGGGGTCTCCGCTTCTGTTGCAGCAGTGCCAATCACCTGTTTAGAGGCTGTCCTAAATGGCTGCCGCTGTAAACTTCAACGCCTTTCTAGGTATTAGAAAGACCGCCTAAACGGGCAGGTATTTTCCAAAGTCTCCAAGAATAATCTATTATGTATTACTCTTATGTCTTGTGAGCTTTCAGGTTTTACTTTCTTTAATTCTGGTTCAGCCACTAATTTCATTGATTTGAAATTAGCACCTTCCTTGGATCTACCTTTACTGACTGATCAAACTACAAGTTATGTGGCCCTGAATATTAATCTTGCAATAACAGAGCAATCATGATGAAATCTAATCATAATGGGATTCTGTGTGCTGTAGTAGTCTCTGTTTTGTTGCTATAGTCATGCATGCTTACTGGTCATGAGAAATGTGTCAGATGATTTTTTTAGAATACCAATCCTATTATGTGTCTGACATATGTAACGTCATCACTTGGAAATTTTAACAGTCTAAAAATAAATGCTATACGATCAAATACAAAGAGGCTATTGATGCTACCCAGACGTTTTGAGAAATATCACTGCTATATTAGACATTGAACTACAGTATGAAGAATTGCTTAAAAGGGTATTTTTAGTTGAAATAATTACAACTTTATAGAAAAAGAATTGCTGTTCTTGTATTTATGGATAATATCTGTAGTGAACTTGATCTATCTAAAATTAATACATATGAGTTTTTGATTTTTTTTCCAGTATGAACCTATGTTTACACACTGTTGTTTAGAGTGAAAAAAAAGAAGCCATCTTTTAAATAATAATGGCCATTTTTTGATAAGGAGTCGGCCATAAATAATGTTTTTTTTTTCTAAAATTATTGTAAAAGGGGCACTGAGGATGAAGGCATGTCTCTGGATTGGCACTTAGGGGGCAGTGATCCAAAGAGCCTTACCAGACATAGGACCACATTGAAACTGCACAGCAATGGAGCCAAAAATTAAGGTAAGAGACATATCTTCATCCTCAGCGCCCTATGCTCAATAGGGATTTATCAGCAGGTTAGATTCATTTAAACTGCTGATTGTTCCCTTTTAAAAATGGTATGTGAACATAGTCATAATCTTTCCTCTATTTTATTTATAGATTGGAAATGCACCCTAAGGCTATGTTTACACAGTCAAATAATAGCAAAATAAGGATGTAATTTAGAGTAAAAAATACAGCTGTAATGAAATATGATATGATACGATCCACTGAAGTCTGCAATTTCTTGTTTACAAAACAGCTAACAACTTCATTTTATATATATATATATATATATATATATATATATATATATATATATATATATATATATATATAATTGTAACATTGCAGGGAGGTGCCTTGCAGCCCATTGCCCTGGTGTAAAGGGATTACATTTAACCCCTTACCTTGCAGCCCATTGCCCTGGTGTAAAAGGATTATACTGTATATAACGCTTTGACTTGCAGCCTATTGTCCTGGTCTAGGGGATTATAGATAACCACATGGACCCGCTCTTTTGCTATAATGTAATATGCTATGTGCAAGATGCCATTTTGGATAAACTTCGGGACAAACTTTCAAAACTTTCAGTTTGATCATTGATCATTATTAATGGAGGTCATTATAAATAAAAACTGCAGTTATTTCACCTAAAAAGATGTTGTATGAACATAGCCTGTATGAGTACGATTACATAGCCTGTATGAGTACAATTTTTTTTTTTTTTCTGTCATGGTAAAACACAATTAAGCTAGATTGTAACACAACATATCAGCAGCGAATTTCACGCTGTGAGTTTGCAGCAAAATCCGCCGCAGATCCCATACTTTCATTTTCAAAGAGATTACAGTGAGTTTTCAATGAAATTGTCATCTCCCTGCAAGTATGTAAATTCTGGCCCTCTTAACCTGCCGCCACCCGCAGCATACTTTACCTGGTCTGTGCTCCAGCCGCATCTGAGGCCCCTAGCTCCCGTAGGTCCCGCCCAGCCAATCAATGACTGCAGTAGGGTCGTGCACTGATTAGCTGAGCGGGAACTACTGGGCCGGGAGCCTCAGAGGCAGCCGGAGGGCGAGTATGTAATCTCATTGGAAATGATTGTTTGGGATCTGCGACGGATATCGCTGTGAACTTGCATTGTGAAATCCACTGCGGATCTGTTGCGTGTGAATCTAGACTTAATAAAAATACAGTCTGGAGTATTGGGAAACAATACCTATCTTTTGTATTAATGAGTGAGTAGAGTTTAAAAAAAAATGACTGCCTAGATGAGAAAAAATTAAAAAGGCTGTGTACAAAACATTTTTTATTTCAGTAAACATGACATGTATAATACCCATATGATAAAAGCATCTATTATGTGGATAATTGGTAAGAAAGTTATATCTGCCTATGTATTATAAGAAAATCATTTGAAATATCCCTGCAGTCACAGCTCATAATCTTTATTAGGTGTTAATTGATCCACATATTAAGATTTAATACCCATTTAACTGTACACGTTAAGAATGTCAGTCCATTAGCATTATAGTAAGAGACTGAATTATCATTGTTATAGGTTCAACAGGATCACTTTAGTTAATTTTTCAAAAGTGGGCAAACAGAATACGCAATTGTTTTCTAGTAAAATAAACCCCTTGTCTTCAAACTAATTTCTGACATGTCACAGCAGTTGATTTTTTTTTTTGAGAGACACTGACTTTGACAGGGCATAATTTAGCAGGGCATGGCTTGTGGGTGGGTTTACATAGAAATATAGAAGATTGTCAGCAGAAAAAGATCCAGAAAGACGGCCCATATTATTTTCTTTATTGTTATCTATTAGGATAGATATATGTTTTCCAGGCATGTTCAAATTCAGTTAGAAACATAGAAGATTGTCAGCAGAAAAAGACCACTGGGTCCATCTGGTCTGTCCTTTTAGAATTTCCATTCTTATTATCTAAATAGATATACAGTATATTTATCCCAGGCAGTTTTAAAGAGGATGTACCATCAGGTACATCCTCTTTAATATGACCCACGGATAGAAGAGTGCTGTCAAGAGGAAGCCGGTGTCTTGGTCTGTTTTTTGAACCCTGGCCCAGTTACCGTGTATGGCACCGTTCTACCCACGGGTACCGGGCTGGGTCTGAAGCACAGGAGGCGGGCCGACCCACCCCCAGTGGGAGGGATTTCCCTCCCCTCTATGACTCAGCTCCGTGGCACTGGCTTCCCCGTGACGGCGCAGTTTAATCCGTGGGTCATATTAAGAGGATGTACCTGATGGTACATCCTCTTTAAATTCTGTTATTGTCAATTTATCATCTAGTTACTGTGTTTTTTTCTAAGATTCTAATTCAGTAGAATAATACTTTCTTGTATTGCTCCTGATCTTTCCCACAACCCACATTAGCAGTGAGACTGTGGAACTCTCTGTCACATGATGTTGTTATGGCTAATTTATTAAATACTTTCAAGGGAGGCCTGGATGTTTTTCTAGAAAAATATAATATTACAGGTTATGGGCTTCAGATCTCTGGTGATACGTTACTCCAGGGATTATTCTGATTGTCATAGGAGGCGGGAAGGAATTTTCTCCCTGTGATGGTGCAGTTGTTATCTGTTATGTTCTTGTGTTCAGTTTTCTAAATTTAATTAGCCCTTTAATCAAAACCTAAATGTAAAAGTACCTGGTTATGAAGGGATTAATCATTCTTTTTGTAAGTGAAGTCTCAGGAACTGGACATACTAGTCCAGATGTGATTTCAATAGAGCTTTATACAGCAGGCTTACAAATTACCTCTTTCTAATGGTTATACCTATAACTATACAGCCCAGCATATATTTAGCTTTCCCCACCACCTGGTTGCACTGGTGACTCATTTTGAAATCACTACCCATAAATCCTTCTCTTCTAAAGTCTTTGCTAACACAGAACTGTCAATACGATAACTCATTGTTTATATTTGGAAACATTGAATTGCAGTTTCCATTGTTTTAACCACTTATCTAGTAAAGCTGTATCTAGCAAACAGACAAACCTTACCTACCAAACCTTCTCTTACTCTTCATATGGTTCTCCTCACCATCTACAAGCTTAGATGCCGCACATTCAATATATTCCTGTATAACACTTGTCTGCTCTACAATTGCTTCATTTTATCAATGGCAGTGGCACCTAGGTGGGGCTTTATAGAAGTTGTGTCATCTCACCTATATGGACAGTGGCAGTTAGGCTGTATCTCCAGGGTGGGTAGAGTGCCTAACTGCCATGAAGCCGCACCTAAGTGCCACTGTCCACTGAGAGTGAAGTAATTATAGAGCAGAAAGAAGACACAGACAAGTGTTATACAGGTATATACTGAATGTGCAGAGTTTAAGCTTGTAGATGGTGGGGAGAACTGCACGTAAAGTAAGGGGGTGACAATATCACTTTAACATTTTAAAAAAAGAAACAGGATCTATTGCAGAACTTTGTTGCACATCATCTGTGTGCTTCACAAAAAAATATTCCTGTAGTCTATTTGTTCATCCCAATATCACCCATCACCCACTGATTCTTCATTACCAACAATAATTTTCACCATATTACAAGATAATTGTTTCTTTATTTTCTCAGATGGTAAAGCTGCCCATTCTTCTTTGCAAAAAGCCTCCAGTTCGTGTAAATTCCTGGGCTGTCTTGTATGAACTATAGACTTGAGATCTCCCCAGAGTGGCTCAATTATATTGAGACTGAGATGGCCACTCTAGAAGCTTCACTTTGTTCTGCTGTAGCCAATGACAGGTTGACTTGGCCTTGTGTTTTGGATTGTTGTCATGTTTGAACATCTAAGTACGTCCCATGCGCAGCTTCTGGGCTGATGAGTGCAAATTTTCCTCCAGTGTTTGCTGATAACGTACGGTATCTTTCTTTCCTTCAACTTTGACCAAGTTTCCTGTGCCTTTGTAGCTTACAAATCTCCAAAACATCAGTGATCCATCCCTGTGCTTTACAGTAGAAATGGTATTCCTTTCATCATATTCATCATAGGCCTTGTTAACACCTCTCCAAATGTAACGTTTATGGTTTATGGTTGTAGCCAAAAAGTTCGATTTTGGTCTCATCACCCCAAATGACCTTGTTCCAGAAGTTTCGAGGCTTATCTCTGTGCTGTTTGGCGTATTGTAGGCGAGATACTGTACTTTGTGGCATTTGTGTAATCACTTTCTTCTGGCAACTCGACAATGCAGCCCAATTTTCTTCAAGTGTATTTCAGCTGATGTTATTTGTGTTTTTTTTCTTTGCATCCCAAACTATTTTCCTGGCAGTTGAGGCTGAAATTTTTGTTGATCTACCTGACTTTTGATTCCTTGATTTTCCATTTTTTAATCACAGTTTGAACACAGCTGACTGGCATTATCAATTCCTTGGATATCAGAACAAGTGAAGGTTCTGGAGTGGCCTGCAGTCCTAAGCCTGCAGTTTAAGCAAGACAGCCCAGGAACTTACTGGAACTGGAGGCTTTTTGCCAAGAAGAATTAGCAGCTTTACCATCTGAGAACATATAGAGCCTCATCCACAACTACCACAAAAGACTTCAAGCTGTCATTGATGTTAGAGGAGGCAATACACAATATTAAAACTTTTTTGTGTAATCATTCATATTCTCTGAAGAAAGGAAAATTCTTCAGGGGTATGTAAACTTTTAAGCACAACTGTACATGCCACTTTCTCCTAAATAGACTAGATTCATGGCTCCATTACGTCTTATCCAATAGATCTTCTACATGATGGACAATGTAAGCAACACTTCCCTGTATAGACCCACCTTAATGACATACTATATTCTTGTCCTCATCCAAGATGTAGCTTGCTAATATCATACAAACAACAGCACTCCACTTGTAACCAGTCTCTGCTCAGAATAAACACAGTTAACAACAACCCTCTGATATCTAAAATAATACTAAAATATAGTCGTAAATAAGAATGCCATTTTTTCCAAATGCAATAATGTGCTCCATTGAGGTCTATGGGAAAATGGCTGTCAGTGCACACACAATAGAGAAAAACAGTTGTACTATTGGTGTTAAAAAAATGAACATGCTCATTCCCTAGGGCCTGTTTTTAACACCAAAAAACATTCAATAAACAGTTGTATTCTTAGCAGTGCAATTATATTCCAAAATATAAATCATTAGATGAAAAATGACAAAAAATACAAATTTCTCTTTGTCAACATAGCAATATACAAAATACATAGTAATATAATACAAAATAGTAGGTTGAACTACATGGATTGAATGTAATCTTTCCTGTCCTTATGGCAGGATATTTCATAAATGTCTGGTGGGCGTCTCACATCTGTCCTATAAAAGTGAATAAAGAGAGCTGCACAAACTCACAGAGGTGGGACCCAGATCTATCAGATATTAATATCCTATCCTGTGCGCAGGACATAGGACTAACCCCTTTTTATTTAATGCGACTCTGTACCCACAATCTGCCCGCCCACCCCCTCAGATAGCTGCTTTTAATCCAAGATCTGTCCTGGGGTCCATTCAGCAGCTGATGCAGTTATTGTCCTAAAAAAACAACCTTTAAACTTGCAGCCCTGTGTCAAATTGGTGTCGCCAAGAGTACCCATGCCCTAGGCCTACAATGTCTCTCCATCACTCCTCCCTGCCCTCTTCACCATTACAAATGCCCCAGGCAGGATTTCTCCTATTCATCATTGTCTGAACACTGCAAATGTGTTGCATTATTAAGGCCCATGTGCAGTGTTCAGACAAGTGGTGATTAGGAGGAATCCTGCCTGGGGCATTTCTAATGATGAAGAACGCAGGGAGGACAGACGGAGAGGCAGAGCAGGCCTAGGGCACAAGTACTCAAAGCCATGCCAATTTAACACAGGCTGCAAGTTTAAAAGTAGTTTTTTAAGAACAGTTTTTGTTCTAAAAAACAACTTTTAAACTTGCAGTACAATAACCGCATCACCTGCCAAATGGACCCCAGGACAGATCTTGGATTAAAACCAGATATCTGATGGTAGGGGCAGATTTTGGGTACAGAGTCACTTTAACCTACATAAGAACTGAGGTGATCCAGTGGTACTCTACTGCAAGAATATTATTCCTTATGCTTTCTAAAGCAGTAAATTGTTATCAGACTGTAACTGATACAGATATCAGGGCTTAGTGTTTGAAAACTGAATGAAATAACATGTATTGTCTGTTGACAAGTGGGATTCTATACAATTCTTGATACTCTATTGGTAGAATTTATACATCATGGTGTAAAGTGAAACTGGCTTAGTTACCCCTAGCAACCAAGCAGATTCCACCATTCATTCCTCACAGACTCTTTGGAAAATGAAAGGTGGAATCTGATTGGTTGCTAGGGGCAACTGAGCCAGTTTCACTGTACACCATGTTTGATAAATCTCCCCCAAAATTTCCTGTTGTTGTTATAGTATATAACAAAATGTAAAATATCCTCTAGAACTATGCTTTCCTATCCCTATAAAATAATAATAATAATAATAATAATAATAATAATAATAATAATAAATTGGTCCTTATAACTGATCTGTTATTTGTTACTATAACTAATATTATTCTTAGTATTCTTCTTAGTGTAACTACATAATTGTAACTACATAATTGTTTTAGCCACCACATGTCACAAATTGTGTAAATCAATCACACTGTTACTTATGGAGAATAGATGCAACATAGATGATTTTATTGGCTATTGAATTTTGCTTTTCATGTATAATGTCTGTCACTGGCACTTTAAACAATCTCAGAGAAATATTTCTTTTAGGCATCAGTATTATTGTATGGACATATGTAACTTATTTCATATATAAACCCTTCCATAATACCACCTAATTGGTCTCATTTACTCATATGTTTTTGATCTCCGTCAAACAGTAAGGAGGAAGTAAGATGTCAAGCTGTTTATTTCATCGCTAATATGTTATCTTATAATAAAGAGTAAGCATAACTGAATCTGTCATGCGTAGTAACCTGAGGAATGTTATTTCTGGCAGCACCTTTCTCTTTAAATGAACTTTATCTCTATGGGTTTTGATAAATTGTTTTCCAGTTTGCTTCTAATAAAGTTGCATAAGTTACTCTCACTGTTTTGTTCCATGAAAACTGCACAGATGGCTACTATTGTACAAATGTAGATCCATGTGGTCCAGGCACTGCTGAACACCAGCTGGTGCTTGCAATGACATGCACATGGATTTCAGATATATGAGCGGTGAAATGCATTTCCACTGGGCCTTTTCACCAACAGTGAAGCGTATCATGTCATAGAATAATACAAATGCAAAAGTACTGTTTATACATAGCTAATGTCTGAACATATGTAGAGGAACCATTCTTTTAACAACATTTATCTGTTCTTAAATAATAATAGTGTTATGGCCACAATATTGGCCTCTGCACATTCCATGTTTATATGTTGTTTTTTATGAGCTCAGTCCTAAAGGAGTAGGCATTATCTGTTCTCTTTAACTCAGAAGCACTGCACCTTGTCCTCCAGCCCACATATCTGTGCCAGCCTCTGCATATTTGCCAGCCTCTCCATACTTGCCAGCCTCTACAGATCTTGTTCCCCTAAGACATACTAGCAACAGAGTGATATATAGGACATTTTAAATTAGATTAGATTTTTCTCTGAAAATGCTAAGAATAGACTTGTGTATATACAGTATATGCGAGAGAGCTTTCTTATCATTCTTCTCCCATAGCTTTTCTCCAGGTTTGTTCTGTGTAATATGATTCCTTTAGTTAACCCCTTTGTGCTGCAGCTAGTTTGGGCCTTAATGACCAGGCTAATTTTTCAAAATCTGACCTGTCTCACTTTATGCTCTTATAGCTCAGTGATGCTTTAACGTATGCTAGCGATTCTGAGATTGTTTTTTCGTGACATATGGCACTTTATGTTAGTGGCAAAATTTGGTCACTACTTTGTGTGTTTTTTGTGAAAAACATCAAAATATCATGAAAAATTAAAAAAATTTGCATTTTATGAACTTTGAAATTCTCTGCTTCTAAAAAAAGAAAGTCGTAGCACATAAATTAGTTACTAAGTCACATTACCAATATGTCTTCTTTATTCTGGCATAATTTGGTAAACATATTTTACTTTTTTAGGGTGTTATGGGGCTTAGAAATTTATCAGCAAATTATCACATTTTCGTGAAACTGATTTTTTTAGGGACCAGTTCTTTTTTTAAATGGATTTAGAAGTCTGGTATCCTGAAAACCCCCATAAGTGACCCCATTTTGGAAACTACACACCTTAAAGAATTAATCTAGGGGTATAATGAGCATTTTAACCCTACAGGGGCTGGAGGAAAGTATTCACAATTAGGCAGGAAAAAAATTGAAAATTTTAATTTTCCAATAATATATACGTTTAGATTAAAGTTTCTCATTTTCAAAAGGAATATGAGACAAAAAGCACCCCAAAATTTGTAATGCAGGTTCTCTTGAGTACAACGGTACCCCATATGTGGGCGTAAACCACTGTATGGGCACACAGCAGGGCTCAGAAGGAAGGGAGCGCCAATTAGCTTTTCCAATGCAGATTTTGCTGAAGAAGTTTCTGAGCGCCAGGTGCGTTTGCAGAGCCCCTGTAGTGTCAGCAGAGAGAAAACCCCCCATAAGTCACCCCATTTTGGAAAGTACACCCCTCAAAGAATTCATCTTGGTGTGTGGTGACCATTTTGACCCCACAGGTATTACAGGAAAGTATTCAAAAGAAGACAGTAAAAATGAAAAACTCGAATTCTTCCAATAATATGTTCGTTTAGTTTGAAATTTCTCAATTTCACGAGGAACAAGAGGAAAAAAGTACCCCAAATTTTGTAACGCAGGTTCTCCTGAGTACAATGGTACCCCATATGTGGGCATAAACCACTGCATGGGCACACAGGAGGGCTCAGAAGGGAAGGAGCGCCAATTAGCTTTTTCAATGCAGATTTTGCTGCAGAAGTTTCCGAGCGCCAGGTGCGTTTGCAGTGCCCCTGTAGTGCCAGCGGAGTAAAATCTCGCCATAAGTCACTCCATTTTGGAAAGTGCACCCCTCAAAGTATTCATCTTGGTGTGTGGTGACCATTTTGACCCCACAGGTATTAGAGGAAAGTATTCAAAAGTAGACAGTAAAAATGAAAAACTCAAATTTTTTCAATATTATGTTCTTTTAGTTTGAAATTTCTCAATTTCACGAGGAACAAGAGGAAAAAAGTACCACAAAATTTGTAACGCTGGTTCTCCTGAGTACAATGGTACCCCATATGTGGGCATAAACCACTGCATGGGCACACAGGAGGGCTCAAAAGGGAAGGAGCGCCAATTAGCTTTTTCAATGCAGATTTTGCTGAAGAAGTTTCCGAGTGCCAGGTGCGTTTGCAGAGCCCCTGTAGTGTCCACAGAGTAAAATCTCCCAATAAGTCACTCCATTTTGGAAAGTGCACCCCTCAAAGAATTTATTTTGGGGTGTGGTGAGCATTTTGACCCCACAGGTGTTTGAGGAAAATATTCAAAAGTAGACAGTAAAAATGAAAAACTCGAATTTTTCCAATAATATGTTCCTTTAGTTTGAAATTTCTCAATTTCACGAGGAACAGGAGAGAAATGTCACCCCAATATATGTAAAGCAGGTTCTCCTAAGTAGAACAGTACCCCATATGTGGGCATAAACCACTGTATGGGCACACAGCCGGGCTCAGAAGGGAAGGAGCGCCAATTAGCATTTTCAGTGCAGATTTTTCTGAAGATGTTTCTGAGCGCCAGGTGCGTTTGCTGAGCCCCTGTAGTGTCAGCAGAATAGATTCCCCCCAAAAGTCACCACATTTTGGAAAGAGCACCCCTCAAAGAATTCATCTTGGTGTGTGGTGACCATTTTTACCCCACAGGTATTAGAGGAAAGTATTCAAAATTGGCCAGTAAAAATGAAAAACTCGAATTTTTCCAATAATATGTTGGTTTAGTTTGAAATTTCTCAATTTGACGAGGAACAGGAGAGAAAATTCACCCCAAAATCTGTAACGCAGGTTCTCCTGAGTAAAACGGTACCTCATATGTGGGCATAAACCACTGTATGGGCACACAGCAGGGCTCAGAAGGGAAGGAGCGCCAATTTACAGGAGCAAAACCGCAGCTATTAATGGTTATTAGAATAGCGCAGTTACTAAAATAAAATAAAAAAAATGAAATTACAGGTAATGTGGGGTGGTTATGGGCAACCAGGGGTGGTTACAGGTAATCTGGGGTGGTTACGGACAACATGGGGTGGTCACGGGCAACCTGCTGTGGTTACAGGCAACGTGGGGTGGTTACAGGCAACGCGGGGTGGTTACGGGCAACGCGGGGTGGTTACGGGCAACGTGTGGTGGTCACGGGCAACCTGCTGTGGTTACGGCAACGTGGGGTGGTTACAGGCAACGTGGGCTGGTTACAGACAACGTGGGCTGGTTACAGGCAACGTGGGCTGGTTACAGGCAACGTGGGCTGGTAACGGGCAACGTGGGCTGGTTACGGGCAACCTGCTGTGCTTACAGACAATCTGGGATGGTTACGGGAAACGTGGGGTGGTTACGGGCAACCTGCAGTGCTTACAGACAATCTGGGGTGGATACGGGCAACGTGGGGTGGTTACGGGCAACCTGCTGTGCTTACAGACAATCTGGGGTGGATACGGGCAACGTGGGGTGGTTACGGGCAACCTGCTGTGCTTACAGACAATCTGGGGTGGATACGGGCAACGTGGGGTGGTTACGGGCAACCTGCTGTGCTTACAGACAATCTGGGGTGGTTACGGGCAACGTGGGGTGGTTACGGGCAATGTGGGGTGGTTATGGATAAACTGAAGTTCTTATAGGCAATCTGGGGTGGGTACCTGTAATCTGACATGGGCACCGCAATCTGGAGGGGGTCATTGGCAATTTGGGGTGGTCAGAGGCGACGTGTGGTGGTCAGAGGCGACGTGTGGTGGTTATGGGCAATGTGTGGTGGTCACGGGCAACCTGCTGTGGTTACGGCAACGTGGGGTGGTTACAGGCAACGTGGGCTGGTTACAGACAACGTGGGCTGGTTACAGGCAACGTGGGCTGGTAACGGGCAACGTGGGCTGGTTACGGGCAACCTGCTGTGCTTACAGACAATCTGGGATGGTTACGGGAAACGTGGGGTGGTTACGGGCAACCTGCAGTGCTTACAGACAATCTGGGGTGGATACGGGCAACGTGGGGTGGTTACGGGCAACCTGCTGTGCTTACAGACAATCTGGGGTGGTTACGGGCAACGTGGGGTGGTTACGGGCAATGTGGGGTGGTTATGGATAAACTGAAGTTCTTATAGGCAATCTGGGGTGGGTACCTGTAATCTGACATGGGCACCGCAATCTGGAGGGGGTCATTGGCAATTTGGGGTGGTCAGAGGCGACGTGTGGTGGTCAGAGGCGACGTGCGGTGGTCAGAGGCGACGTGCGGTGGTCAGAGGCGACGTGCGGTGGTCAGAGGCGACGTGCGGTGGTCAGAGGCGACGTGGCGTGGTCAGAGGCATCGTGGCGTGGTCAGAGGCATCGTGGCGTGGTCAGAGGCAACGCGCGGTGGTTACGTGCAATCTGGGGGGGGTTACATGTAATCTGGCATGATTACGGGGAACCTGGGGGGGTTATGTGCAACCTGGAAGGGTTACAGACAATCTGGGATTGTTACTGATAAACTGAAGTGCTTATAGGTAATCTGGGGTGGGTACATGTAATTTGGGGTGGTTACGGGCAATCTGGAGGGGGTCACTGGCAATTTGCGGTGGTTACGGGCAACGTGCGGTGGTTACGGGCAACGTGCGGTGGTTACGGGCAACGTGCGGTTGTTACGGGCAACGTGCGGTGGTTACGGGCAACGTGCGGTGGTTATGGGCAACGTGCGGTGGTTACGGGCAACGTGCGGTGGTTACGGGTAACGTGCGGTGGTTACGGGTAATCTGGGGAGGGGTTAGGGGTAATTTGGGAGTAAACTGCAATTATTACTATAATAAAAAGTGTGTGTTTTATTTTTTTGTATGTTTGTCACTTTTTGTACTTTATACATTCATTTTCACTGTATTACTATGATTACTGTGATATTTTCTATCACAGTAATCATAGTTCAGTGACAGAGACCAAATTGGTCTCTGTCACTTTAAATTTTCAGAGCTTGGCTGGTTGTGAAGCGCATGCGCACTTCATAACCAGCCAGGACGTCGAGGAGGAAGGAGCTCCGTGGATCCGGTGAGTATATGGGGAAGGGAGGGTGACTCGGGGACGGGGGTGACAGGGGGGGTGACAGGGGGGGTGACAGGGGGGGTGGGGGGCGACTTGGGGGGTGGGGGGACATCACTTTTTATCCCCTGTCACCAATCATTTATGGTGACAGGGGATAAAAAGTGCCAGGAGCACATGGTACAAGCGATCAGCGGTATATAGTATATACCGCTGATCGCTTGTACCGGGACCCCACAGGGGGGTCCCCGATGACTGCCCCATGCTCTCCGCTACCTCCGGTGGCGGAGAGCATGGGGCTTTCATTCATTTTAACTTTTTAATCGCTGTGAACCGACGTTAGTCGGTTCACAGCGATTGCGGCGGCCATCTTGGAAATGATGGCCGCCGGGGGAGGGGGGTTAGTTATCGGGGCACTAGGGGGGTCTGATCTGGGGTCTGATATACACTTATTTCATCTCCCCCCGCCGTAGATTCACGGCGGGGGGAGATGAAAGGTGGCGGCCGCACCGGTAATCCTCTTTACCGACGGTCGCCGCTATAACGTTAATAGCGGCGATCGTCGGTAAGGGGGGGGGCCGGGACGGACCCCACACACTGCCCCAACCCCTCAGCTACCTCCGGTAGCCGGGGGGATGGGGTGGGGGCCGTCCCGGCCCCGCAGCCTTATTCTCTGCCATCGCCGTAAAAAGCTGATGGCAGCAGAATAAGGCCCATTAGTGACCGCCGTAGAAAGCCGTATCGGCGGTCACTAAGGGGTTAAAGTAAAAGCTTCAACAAATTTTATTTATTATTTCAGTGTTTCTGAATAGTTAATATACACAGAAATAGCCAGGTATAGTGGGAAAGAGGTGTCTGATAATTTTTGTTAATAAAATAAAATACAAAGTTTATTTTTGCATGTGCTTGATTTATGGGAAAAAGTTAGGTAAGTGATAAAAAGTTTGTACGAACCAGTACAAATTGGTCGCCGTACATTGGACATTACATTATCAAAAGCCCAGGTGCAACAGATTATCCATATTCCCTTGAAGTCGGACAATGGACTGCAAGGAACTCCCCTGTGACGTTACACTTTTTCCTTCACTATATATTTTGTAGCAAGTCAACTCCAGTGAGTTGAACATTCACTGGAGTTGAAGCAGGGTTAGAGGGTTATTGTTTAGGTATCAGGAAAAGATAGAGGATCATGTGAGGGTAGTAGTTTAAGCTCTGTGTC
This sequence comes from Dendropsophus ebraccatus, assembly GCF_027789765.1. Taxonomy (NCBI): domain Eukaryota; kingdom Metazoa; phylum Chordata; class Amphibia; order Anura; family Hylidae; genus Dendropsophus; species Dendropsophus ebraccatus. The sequence continues at coordinate 96,872,006 of NC_091455.1, read as the reverse complement.
TGTGAAATGGCTCCTGTCCTGTCACTTTGTGTGTACACACTGTCCACAGCTCTCCTGGGTGAGGTTAAGTCAGTGAGTAGCCTTTCAGGTTATGTCTGGTGGCCTCTTCTAAAACACTTACTCTGCTGTCAGACATAGTTTTATAAAAGACCAATTGACGTAACCTGACAAGTGACTGACAGATGTAACTTCACCCAGGAGAGCTGAGGACGTTGGTGGATTACTGACATACGATGCCACCATACTTTTCTTTATTGTAGTTTCACTTTCATGCAGGGCTGGAAACATAGTGTCACAGACACAGCTCGCAGTTGAAGTAACATAGGGATGTAGATGCAGCATTCTATTGATGTTTTACAGGCTTTTCTGTTGACGGTCTGGATGCGTTTTTGTGGAAGGTTTTAAGCTGCAAAAGCAGAAGTAGAAACACTTAAAACAACCGCTTTACCCATTAAAAAGCACTTTTTTGCCATAAAAAAAATAGTGTTTGATACACGCTTTTCAGTGCAAAGGAGTCCAGCTAGTCCCTTTTGTCTAGCAGCCATAATTTAGCTGTTTTAAAACCAGACCAGAATTTTATGCCAAAATTTGACAAACCTGAACCGAACTTTAACAGTTCATTCATCTCTATACGTAAGCTTTAATCTCTTTTACAATTTTTATTTATATATTGCTTTGAGAAACAGCTGACTTAGGGGACACAGGGGTACCATTCCTGGGAGGTTGTACACATCTGCCATGCACCTGTGTATGAGCGCTTAGTGAGACTAGTGAGACAGAATCAGGGCATTGCTGGCACTGCTGTTAGGGGCTCTGGCCAAGATATATATATATATATATATATGTATATATATATATATATATATATACTGTATATATGCGCTATTTGCTGATGTGCTCCACTGCCCCCTGCTTGGTATTTTCAGATAATTTAGAGGAACTATCTCTGCAACCCTGCGGCCTGTACTACTGGGTCTGGCACTCTGTGATCTCTCCAACATTAGACAGGACTTCGTAGCCATGAGTACAGGTTATTTTAACTGTAGACAGGGTTGTCAGAATCACCCCAAAAGAGTACTGTGCATAATTGGACTGGCCCCCCATTTCCTTGTAGTTCCCTAGCCTTATTTTAAGTCTAAGCTCCTCTCCAAATCTTAACAGAGATTTTAAGAACTTAGGTGTATCTCAATAATAATAATAATAATAATAATAATAATAATTTTTATTTATATAGTGCAAACAGATTTCTCAGCACTTTACAATTCTGGGGGTACATACATAGACAGAAATCAGACATTACAGAGATATACATATAGTTATCCATACATGAGGTGTGAGGGCCCTGCTCGCATGCATCAGCTTACAGACAATTAGAAGGGGGTTTGAGACAAAATGGCAGAGAGGCAAAGTCCTCTCTTTTTAGCATGGTCCGGCCATCTTTATAAATAAGACAGTGGAAGTAAAGGTGGGTAAACCAGTCACCAACCAATGCCTGCCTGCTACAGGTCTAAGTGCTTAAATGCCTGGCATATGTATTGTGGGAGGCGGGGGGGGGGGGGGGGGGGGGGGCAATTTAGGGAACCTGGTAAGCCTGTTTGAGCAGATGTGTTTTAAGGGCATGTTTGAAGTTTTTGTATTGGAGGTGAGTCTGACAGTCTTGGGTAATGTATTCCATAGAACTGGTGCAGCTCGAGTGAAGTCTAGGAGACGGGAATGAGAGGTGTGGATTAAGGTGGATGTCAGTCTTAAGTCGTTAGAGGAGCGTAAGGCACGGGTAGGATGGTAGACAGAGATGAGGGAGGAGATGTAGGGAGGTGCAGCATTGTGGAGAGCTTTGTGAGTGAGCAGGATTGTATCCTTTGTTTGATAGGGAGCCAATGTAGTGACTGGCACAGGGGGGAGGCATCGGTATAGCGGCTGGACAGGGAGATGAGCCTGGCCGCTGCATTGAGAATGGACTGGAGAGAGGAGAGTTTACAGGAAGGCCGATTAGTAAGGAATTGCAGTAGTCTAGACTGGAATGAATCAGAGCGACAATGAGAGTTTTAGCAGATTCGACAGTAAGGAAGGGACAGATTTTAGAAATGTTTTTAAGATGCAGATTACAGGAACGTAAAAGGGATTGAATATGGGGAGTGAAGGACAGATCCGAGTCAAACATGACCCCAAGGCAGCAGGCTTGTTGTGTAGGGGCTATGGTTGCACCACATACAGAGATGGAGATGTCAGGTGGAGGATGGTTAGCAGAGGAAGGGAAGACAAGCAGCTCAGTTTTAGCAAGATTGAGTTTTAGGTATAGGGAGGACATAGCGTTAGAGACGGCAGACAGACAGTTACTGGTGTTCTGTAGAAGTGTGGGGGTGATATCACAGGAGGAGGTATAGAGCTGGGTATCATCAGCATAGAGATGGTACTGAAAACCAAACTTGTTGATGATTTGTCTGATGGGTAAAGTGTAAAGTGAGAAGAGGAGAGGGCCCAGTACTGATCCCAGAGGGAACCCAACTGTAAGGAGAAGAGAAGATGAGGTGGAACCAGAAAGTGATACACTAAAGGAGCGGTCAGAGAGATAGGAGGAAAACCAGGAAAGAGCAGAGTCCTTGAAGCCGATAGAGCGGAGCATGGAGAGGAGGAGCTGGTGGTCTACAGTGTCATAAGCTGCAGATAGATCCAGGAGAATGAGAAGAGAATGGTCGCCTTTAGATCTGGCAGTGAGGAGATCATTAGTGACTTTAGTAAGGGCAGTTTCTGTAGAATGGAGAGGATGGAAACCAGACTGAAGGGGGTCAAGGAGAGAGTTATCAGAGCGGTAGCGGGTTAGGCAGGAATAGACCAGGCGTTCTAAGAGTTTAGAGATAAAAGGAAGATTAGAGACAGGTCGATAGTTGGCTGTACAAGATGGGTCTAGGGAGTTTTTTTTTAGTAATGGAGTGATGACGGAGTGTTTGAAAATTGAGGGGAAGATGCCAGAGGAAAGGGAGGGGTTGAAGGTTTTAGTTAGGTAAGTAGTGAGAGCAGTAGAGAGAGACTGGACAAGGTGTGAGGAAATAGGGTCACTAGGGCAGGTGGTGGGACGAGAGGAGGAGAGGAGTCTGGAGACTTCCTCCTCTGTCACTGGCTCAAATACTGAGAGGGAAAAGAAGAAAATACAAGAGGGAATAGGATCACCTGACGGACAGTATCTATCTTTTCCTTGAAGTAGGATTCTAGGTCTTCAGCGCAGAGGTTAGTTATGGGTGTCTGAACTTTGGGTTTGAGAAGGAAGTTGAGGGTATCAAAGAGACGTTTCGGGTTATGGGACAGAGAAGAAATGAGAGAGGTAAAGTAAGATTGTTTAGCGAAGAGCAGAGTAGTAGCTTCTTAGCACAAATTTATAATGTAGGGGGTCTGCTATTGTTTTAGACAGGAGAGCGAAGAGATAGGAGGCAGTTATGACTGTACAGAGTGTAAAAGTATCAAGTAGTATTTCCACAAAATTCACTTAAAAGTACACACTCACAAAAACGTCCTCTCAGGTGCAAGAAACACGCTATAAACAACTCAGTATTGAAAATGCACTTTACTGTTCCTTTAAGAACTCTGCCAAGTAAGCTAATCTGCTCGTTAAGGTGTGGTAACCCAGACGTGCTAGGTGTTGCTTGCAGGGGCAGGTGTCATGGTACCGCTGTGGCATTTGTCACAGAGCTCGATGTGGTGTATGCACTTCCTGGATGCCAATAACAATAATAATAATAATAATAATAATAATAATAATTTTTACTGCTTTTACTGAACTCTTCTTAAAGGTGGAGTACACATTATTCAATTGTGAGTAAGGTGCAATAGAGGTAGCTTGAGAGTTGTCTGGCAGAGATCGTCTTTATACTGGTGACTTTTTGGCTCACTGCTTGTAGCAGGTTAAAGGGGTTATCCAGCGCTACAAAAACATGGCCACTTTCCCCCCTACTGTTGTCTCCAGTTCAGGTGCAGTTTGCAATTAAGCTCCATTTACTTCAATGGAACTGAGTTTCAAAACCCCACCCAAACTGGAGACAACAGTAGGGGGAAAGTGGCCATGTTTTTGTAGCGTTGGATAACCCCTTTAACTGAATATAGATGTTTTTTAAAGTCCCTTTAGGAGGTAGTTACTTGGAAGAAAAGACTTCTCTTAAGAGATAGTGGGCTATGTTAAGGGGGGACCTATCCAGAAACGAAGTACTTAGCTGGAAGGGGCTCTAACCACTTTGGCTTGGTAGCAAATGATCGAGAAACAAAGTGAGAAGCAGGCTAAAAAGAAGAGAAAGGCGCCATAGGGTAATAACATCAAAGATAGGGTAAAAAAGGGGAGCGCATATGGTTATGCTCACCTTTATGTGTTGTACAGAGAGTACAACACCTTGTAGTGCTATCAGTGAAGATAGTAGGGATGTCCGCAGCAGCCAGTCCCAGGGTATGCTGTCAAGGATCTTTAAGCCACAAGATCCACAATGCCAGGAAATAGTAATGTGTCACAGCCACAGAATTTAGGCCGGTCTGAAGCAAAAAGGACCTTGTTCGGCGCTGGACGGTACTAAGTACAATCGGGTATATTAAAAAATAATTTATTGTCTCAAGAACAACGCGTTTCGAGGTGTTGTACCTCTTTATCAAGTTAAAAGAGACATATGAAAACATATATAAAAACATACAGCTATGATCCAGAAACAAAGGCGCCACTGAAGGACGAGTAAGCTGTCAGAGTTCTCTTTTAGGTCCCGGCGAAATGCAGCAGTCTGTTGGCTTAAGTTGCTCTTTTCAAACTACTGTCTGCCGCTTGCTTCATTGTGTGCTATGAGAGTTCTGATATGGGCGCGCGCTGATGCGTCTGCATCAGAACGCTGCGGCCGGAAAGATCATCCGGCCGGTACTGCAGTTCCAGCTGGGATGATCTTCTCAGAAAGTGACCATTCCGTGACCCGGCCGGGTCATGGAACGGCTGGTCTCATACGCCGTGTGAACATAGCTCTAAGGTGAAAAACATGGACTAGCTGTCCATGGCGACCTCTATGGGGATTTGCTACTGCATTGGACAGTTCCTGACATAGACAGAGGTGGCAGCAGAGAGCACTGTGTCAGACTGGAAAAAATACAGATTTTTACCAGAGTACCTCTAAAAGTGCAATACAAAATACAGACAAAATTACTAGAACCCTGAAGGACTACATAATACAGTTAGTGAATCTATTAGATTTGTTAGTATTTGCTTATAATTAGATCCATCATGGCTATAATGATCCTGTTATAAATGGAAGCCATGACACTAGGGTAAACTAAACCTTCCATGTGTAATTATTCATCTGTTTAGAACAAACTCAGAATGTATTGCATGTAGCAAATGGAAACAGCTAGTAAGTTTGTGTCAAAGAAATATGTAACTTTTAAGAGTTTGAAATGAGCATGAACCATGGTAAAGAAAAATATTTGCTATATTACCTTTTGGCATTTTAAAATAACTTACCTTCGTAATAATTTCAGATAATTTATGCATTAATTAATTTTATACCAAGAAAGCCAAAGAGTTCATTACTCCTTTTGTCCCAGTAGAAATGTATACTTGGCATAATGCTAAACAGAACAACACTGCTGTTTAATCAGGTGTAAAATGTTGGCTTCTCACATTTGCCTATAGCATTGTTTTTGTTGGATTGCTTATCTGGATAATAGAAGAAATACAATACATATTTTATAGCTTTCTTCTTTATTAGTAGTCATCAGTGATCAAATACAATACCAATAATATTGCTTCTCACTTTATATACAATGTGTAATACAATGTAACATAACTTAATACACACACACACACACACACACACTTTGCTATATAACAGTAACCCTTAGGATTTAGCCACACATTTAGTGTTTTTTTCTGGCCAGTATATTCTTTTCGCTATCAACGTTCACAATCCGTCGAAAAATATGGATTATGCATTTGTAATTTCTCCGTAGTGCAACCCCAATCTGTACTTTTTTGCAGATGATAAATCTGTACTGTACTAGTTTAAATAAAGTTGATCAGGTTAAAAAAAAAAAAGTTTTCACCAGTTTGCATATTGCAGATCTGCATTTTTTGCGGACCATACGGATGGCAAAAGGTTACAATCCATAAAAAATAGCGGATCCCTTTGACTTCTATTGGAGAATTGGTAAAAAAACTAAAATGATCTGCACTAGGGTATGTCTTTTTTATCCAGATTATAATGCAGACTTGTAATCTACTGATGGTATGTGTAGCGCTATAGAAATCAATGGGTAATAATAACACATGTGCGTAATGGCGGACAAAATTACAGAACATGTAAATAAAGCCTTAATGGGAGTTTTTGCATTTTAACTTTTTTTTTTTTAGTCTTTTAAAAGCTACAATTCTCTTATTGTTCAATCTACAGACCCATTTGTGAGACGATTAGTATTTTATATTGACATCGTTCATTAACTTAACTTCATTATCTTAACAAGATATGGCACAAAATGGGGCAAAAAAATATTTGTGATGTGAATAATAATAATAATAAAAAAATTATAACAATACCAAATTCATGTACCTTTTATTTTCCCTTTAAAGCGACTCTGTACCCACAATCTGACCCCCAACCCCAAACCACTACTGTCGGATCACATAATTTTCCTGCTGCCTTTTGATAATATAAAAAGATTTTAAATGGAGGGCTCAATCCCTCTTCCATTTTAGCTGCTTTTAATCTAAGATCTGTCCTGCGGTCCGTTCGGCAGGTAATTCAGTTACTGTCCTAAAAAACAACTTTTAAACTTGCAGCCCTGTGTCAAATTGGCGTGGCATAGAGTGTCTGTGCCCCAGGACAATTTATCGGTACAGAGTCGCTGTCATGACAGGCAGGCATAGACAAGACAAAAGACAGTGGGCCCTAGATCTGAACCCACCCACTGTCACCTGCCTACTTGCCTCAGTCGACCCTAAACGGTCGTGGACAACCACGGAGTCGGTCCCTACACTGCGTAGGTGAATACACAAAACGTAGACAGACAAACAAAACACAATAGAGGATAGTCAACTAGCAGGGTCAAAACCAAACAGACAACGCAGTACAAAATCAGAAGGAGAGCGGATAGTCAAATGTCAGGCAAGAGGTCAGAATACGGGTAGAGCAATAGCAAGGGGATTAGGACAGGGCACGCTGGGAAAGGAGCAGGGGAGCTGGGACTAGTAACAACTAATAGCCAGCAGGGAACTGAGGGATCTGACTGCTTTTTATCCTGGATCAGAGACTAGGTCCAGCAGCTGATTGGACCAGCCCTGATCCCAGCACCAAGCTCAGCTGAACAGATCTAGCAGTGCAGTAACCCCTGCACTGCCAGAAGTCTGACAGGCAAGGTAGGTGTGGCTGGAAAGTAAAACACAGTTCATTCAGTGCAAACACAGACAGAAATTCAGCGCTTCCTCGGCCGCCCGGCACGGACTGAGGAGCGCAAAGTCACATTTCTAACAGTACCCCCCCTCTTATGAGGGGCCTCAGGACCCTCACTCAAAGGACGAGGCTTAGAGGGGTTACAATTATGAAATTGTCTAATGAGACGGGGAGCGTGGACATCTCGGCTTGACACCCAAGTCCGTTCTTCCGGGCCGAACCCCTTCCAATGAATGAGGTATTGAACGGAGTTCTGCACCCGGCGAGAGTCCAGAATTTTCTCAATTTCAAACTCAAGCTCCCCTTGAATGACCAGGGGATCTGGAGGAATAGACGGCAACACAGGAGTGATATACCTTTTCAATAGAGCCTTATGGAACACATTATGAATTTTCATGACTCTTGGCAATTGCAACCTGAAAGAAACAGGGTTAATTATCTCAGTGATGACATAAGGCCCAATGTATTTGGGTGCCAGTTTTCCAGACGGAACCCTAAGTTTCAAGTTTTTGGTGGAAAGCCACGCCTTGTCACCCACTAGGTATTCTGGGCCAGATATGCGTCTTTTGTTAGCTTGTTTTTTCGATAATTCCTGGGCTTTAACCAAGTTCTCAAGAGCTTGGGCCCAGACTGTGCACAGTCTTCTATAGGTTTTTTCAGCTGACGGGTTAACAGATTCAGCAGCATGCGCAGATGAAAACCTCGGATTAAAACCATAATTGCAGAAAAACGGCGACATTTTGGTAGAATGATTTTCTCTATTATTGAGGGCGAATTCTGCCAAGGACAAATACTCCTTCCATTTGTCCTGGGCACTAGAAACAAAGCATCTTAGAAATTGTTCTAATGATTGGTTGACTCTTTCAGTCTGCCCATTAGTCTGAGGATGGAAGGCAGATGAAAAGGCCAATGAAGTCCCCAATCGACCACAGAACTCCCTCCAGAACTTAGAGACAAACTGCACCCCTCTATCAGACACAATGTTCTCTGGAACCCCATGAAGTCGTAAAATGTGATTGATGAACAGAGATGCTAACGTACGTGCATTAGGGAGTTTCTTAAGGGGAATCAGATGGCACATTTTAGAAAATCTATCAGTTACGACCCAGATAACAGTCTTCCCTTTTGAAGATGGCAAGTCAGTGATAAAATCCATTGAAATGTGGGTCCAGGGTCTCTCAGGCAAAGGGAGAGGATGTAGAAGACCTTCAGGTAATCTACGAGGAACCTTGGACCTGGCACAGACCTCACAGGCCTCAACAAACAGTTTAGTATCTCTGGCCCAAGACGGCCACCAATAATACCGTGAGAGCAGATACTTTGTGCCAGCAATGCCCGGGTGACCTGCTAAAACTGAACAGTGGGTCTCTTCAAGAACTCTGAGTCGAAGGTTGGGGGGTACAAAGAGTTTTCCCTCCGGGATGTTCCTAGGGGCTAGGGATTGTGAATCTACCACCTGGGCGGCAAGGTCAGGTTGGAGGGTGGCAACGACCACACCTGGTGCTAAAATAGTCTCAGGTTCTTCCCTGGGGGCATTGCTGGCCTCAAAGCTGCGAGACAGAGCATCCGCTCGGACATTCTTAGAACCCGGACGGAAGGTAATTTCAAAATGGAACCTGGTAAAAAATAACGCCCACCTTGCCTGTCGAGGAGTAAGGCGCTTAGCTTTATCAAGGTATAAGAGATTTTTATGATCAGTTAAAACCCTGATCTTATGTTTAGCCCCTTCAAGGAAGTGTCTCCACTCATCAAAGGCCCATTTAATGGCCAACAACTCCCTGTTACCAATGTCATAATTACACTCAGTTTTAGAGAACTTCCTTGAAAAATAGGCTACAGGTCTAAGATTAGTGAGGGTCTCGGAACCTTGTGAGAGGACCGCTCCAACCCCCACTTCTGAAGCATCTACCTCGATGATGAATGGCTGATCTAAATCCGGCTGAATAAGCACTGGGGCCTCAGAAAAACATTTTTTCAACTGTCCAAATGCCTGTACAGCTTCGGGACTCCAGTTCACAAGATCAGCTCCTTTTCTGGTTAAGTCAGTCAGTGGTTTGGCAATGACTGAGAAGCCTTTAATAAATTTTCTATAATAATTGGCGAATCCTAAAAATCGTTGCAGGGCCTTAAGACTAGTAGGTCGTTCCCATTTCTCAATAGCAGCCACCTTCAGTGGGTCCATACAGAAGGAGTTAGGGGTGATAATGTAACCCAGAAAAGAGACCTTTTGGATCCCGAACTGGCATTTGGACAGTTTAGCGTACAGATGGTTCAATCTGAGCAATTCCATAACCTTACGAACATGACCTATGTGTGAGGCCCAATCAGGAGAGAAGATTAAAATGTCATCCAGATAAACTACTAAAAATTGACCAAGATATTTACGGAAAACATCATTAACAAAATGTTGAAAAACTGCCGGCGCGTTGCTTAACCCAAATGGCATAACCAGATATTCAAAATGCCCTTCAGGCGTATTAAAGGCAGTTTTCCACTCGTCCCCCTCCCTTATTCTTATCAGATTGTAGGCCCCACGTAGGTCAATCTTAGAGAACCACTGGGCGCCCACAATCTGATTGAATAGATCCGGAATTAGGGGAAGGGGATGTTGGTTCTTAATGGTAATCTTGTTTAGTTCACGATAATCAATGCACGGTCTAAGACCACCATCTTTTTTCCCCACAAAAAAGAACCCAGCCCCTAAGGGAGAGCAAGAGGGACGAATGTGACCTTTGCGAAGGCTGTCCTGAATGTATTCTCGCATGGCCTCCCTCTCAGGTCTAGACAGATTGAAGATTCTTCCCTTAGGATACTTGGACCCTGGCATCAAGTCAATCGCACAATCATAAGGTCGGTGTGGCGGTAGCACCTCCACAGCCTTCTCATCAAAGACATCAGAAAAGTCAGATAAAAACTCAGGAATTGCTCCCTCCACAGGAGAACAATCTGTGACATTCAGCGCAATACAATGAGAAGCACAATTCGGCCCCCATTTAATCAATTCCCTGTTAGACCAGTCAAACACAGGATTATGCTGGTCCAACCAGGGCAAACCCAAAATAATGTCAGAGGATAAGTTATCCATAACCAGAAAATCAAGATTTTCTTTGTGAACTGATCCAATTTGCACCTCAAGATGCGGAGTGATGTACTGGATTTTACCCCGGGCCAAAGGGGTAAAATCGGCACCAGTAATAGTTAATGGACATTTAAGCAGAAGAGGGCAAATTCCCAAGCATGACCAAAATGCAGAACTAATAAAATTGGCAGAAGCTCCAGAATCCACATGAGCATACCCAGAAATACACTTATTACCTAAAAACAACGAGATGGGCAACATCAATTTGTTCTTATTTTCTAGAGGTACCTGTGCGCCTGAGTGACTCTCTCGACAGTCACTCAGACGCTGGAGTCTTTTCGCCGGTTGACCAGGCTTGGATGGACATTCTTTCACCCAGTGACCAGACTTGCCACAGTACAGGCAGAGATTGTGCTGTAGCCGAAGAGCTCGTCGGGTCTGGGTGTCAGCAGCACCTAGTTGCATGGGGTCTTCTTGTGACAACAGAGGAACAGAAGGATTAGATTTAGGAGTAGAGTTAGGGAAAGAAAGAGATTTAGAAGCATCAGAGGCACTCTTTTCCCCACGTCTGTCTCTGAGTCTCCTGTCAACCCTTATTGCCAATGTCATAGTCCCTTCTAACGTGTCAGGGGTAGGGTACACCACTAATAGGTCCTTAAGTTGGTCAGACAACCCCATCCTAAATTGACACCTCAATGCTGGATCGTTCCACCCTGAAGGAACACACCACTGACGGAATTCTGCACAGTACTCTTCTACAGGTCTCTTACCCTGTCGCAGAGAAGTCAGCTGTCGCTCTGCCACAGCGGTTCTGTCTGGGTCATCATATAGTAACCCCAGGGCATCAAAAAATTGGTCCACTGAAGATAATTCCATAGAATCAGGGGGTAACGAAAAAGCCCACTCCTGAGGAGGACCCTGCAAGAGAGACATGACAATGCCGACTCTTTGGGTTTCATCTCCTGAGGAGCGGGGACGTAAACGAAAAAATAATTTGCAACCTTCCTTGAAGATCCTGAAGGCCTTCCTGTCCCCTTTAAATTTTTCGGGGAGCAGAATCGGAGGTTCCAGAGGCATTGCCGCGGTCATGGTCACTTGCCGTGGTGTGGACTCCTGCTCCTGCACCTGTTCTGCAAGATTCTGAACTAGCCTGTTCAGACCTTGCATTTGCTCAACCAGAGCTTTCACAGGATCCATGATGATCCGCAAAAGAAAATTTTTTTTTTTTTTTTTTTTTTTTTTTAGAGGCTGGCTATTCTGTCATGACAGGCAGGCATAGACAAGACAAAAGACAGTGGGCCCTAGATCTGAACCCACCCACTGTCACCTGCCTACTTGCCTCAGTCGACCCTAAACGGTCGTGGACAACCACGGAGTCGGTCCCTACACTGCGTAGGTGAATACACAAAACGTAGACAGACAAACAAAACACAATAGAGGATAGTCAACTAGCAGGGTCAAAACCAAACAGACAACGCAGTACAAAATCAGAAGGAGAGCGGATAGTCAAATGTCAGGCAAGAGGTCAGAATACGGGTAGAGCAATAGCAAGGGGATTAGGACAGGGCACGCTGGGAAAGGAGCAGGGGAGCTGGGACTAGTAACAACTAATAGCCAGCAGGGAACTGAGGGATCTGACTGCTTTTTATCCTGGATCAGAGACTAGGTCCAGCAGCTGATTGGACCAGCCCTGATCCCAGCACCAAGCTCAGCTGAACAGATCTAGCAGTGCAGTAACCCCTGCACTGCCAGAAGTCTGACAGGCAAGGTAGGTGTGGCTGGAAAGTAAAACACAGTTCATTCAGTGCAAACACAGACAGAAATTCAGCGCTTCCTCGGCCGCCCGGCACGGACTGAGGAGCGCAAAGTCACATTTCTAACAGTCGCTTTAAAGAATGTAAAAAATAAATAAATAAATAAATATATATATATATATATATATATATATATATATATATGTGTGTGTGTGTTTAAATGGCAATTTTCTGACCACTCAAACTTTTTTTGCATTTACGTTGCACAAAGAACAGTAGTTTTTATTCCACTTGAGTGGTGGGGATTTACATTTTTACAAAGGGAGGGATTTAAAAAAAAAATTACAAAAAGTTTTAGAACTTAGAAGTAAGATACGGAAAAAGGGACAAACAGAGGTGTTGTATATGCACCATTATCTGTGGTGAGGAGTGCTATATGTAGATGTTAAAGTATGCACACTCAACTTAAGTGGTTGTAATGGAGGTACAACACTTAGCTTGACTGTTTGTAGAAGTAGCAAGGTGCAGAATTATGGGTATCCAGCGAAAATTCCCAGGTATTTTGTCTGTCAGGATAGAGATGCCAATCATACTTACATGTATTTTATTTAATTACTGTATGTACTGCATTGATCTGTGAGATTGCAGGGCCTTCTCTCTCCGCACCTCTCCACTGAGCGGAGAGGTGCAGAGGCGTGCAAGCCCTCTCATAGACAGCCTGTATGACACGGAGGTTGGTGGGATTCTGCAGCGGAGAGTTCCGACGCGGAATTCCGCCTCTTTTACTCTGTGTGGACTGGCCCTGAGTGTAATTTTTTTACTAAAAGAAAAAATGACAGTTTTTAATTTTGACAGTTATAAATGTACCCCATGGTTTGTAGTGCATTTTTTCAGTTTACTTTGAACTGACATGATCAAATTTTTTAACCAGGTAAAAAAACAAACAAAAAAACATCTTTCATAGATAAAAAAAACTATGGGGGGGATCTTTTCAGACAGGTGCCTCCATCTGCATCTCTGATGTGTGTGGCACAGATGGCAGGTGTTTGGTGTTAGGTTCTAACAATAAGCTCCCAGTACTCAGATACAACTAGCTAGAACTTAAATGAGCAGAATAGTGTCACCAATTAACATGAAAAAAATAAAAATAAATAGTAATAAAATTTATACAAGTTTTTATCAAATGTTAAAAGCAAAATAGGAACTATCTCCTAGATGTCAGTAGCCAATGGGGGTTGTAGTCTACTAAGATGGATGAGATAAAATCAATGGAACAACACAGACTGAAGAAAATATCTGAAAACAACAGTAACTTGGTAGACAGAATTCTGCAATACACTAGATAAACCTCCAAAACCCACATAGACAGAAATAGATAAAAATAGCACAGAGTCTATATCCGCACGACACAGCAGAGCTGAGCCAGTGATGTAGCAGAGCCGACACCCGCATGATACAGGAGAGCTGAGTCAGTGAAGTAGCAAAGCTAAGTCAGTGAAGTAGCAGAGCTGAGTCAGTAAAGTAGCAGAGGTGAGTCAGTGAAGTAGCAGAAGTCAGTGATGTAGCAGAGGTGAGTCAGTGATGTAGTAGAGGTGAGTTAAAGATGTAGCAGAGGTAAAGGTACCAAAGGGAAGGTATCAAAGTCGCTCTTAAAAGAGAGGTACCAAAGTCACTCTTAAAGAGACATTACAGAAATCGCTCTTAAAAGCATGGTACCAAAGTAGCTTTTAAAAAGACAGAACCAAAGTCACTCTTAAAGGGACAGTACATGAGTCACTCTTAAAATGACGGTACATAAGTCACTCTTAAAGGCACATTACTAAAGTCAGTTTTAAAGGGACAGTAATAAAGTTGTTTTTAAAGGGTTGGGGCTAAAGTCACTCTTGAAGGGACAGCACCAAAGTTGCTCTTCAAAGGATGGCACCTAAGTCGTTTTTAAAAGGACAGTTCTTAAAGGGGAACTCCGGATAAGGAAAATTTGTTTTCTAATAAAAGTACATTAAAAGTTATAAAGATGTGTCTATACAATGTATTACCGTATCTGTACGGTTCTGCCACACTGGTAGCTGATAGAAATCCAGAAAGTGAAGAAAAATGGCCTCTGTGCCAATCCACTTTGTCTCCTGTTCCCTCTGCTCTCCCACCTTAGGAGACAAATATTTGATGCCTCTGTCTCACATTGTGTGTGTGTTTGCTAGACACAGGCTGATAATGCAAAGAGGGGGCAGGGCGTGATTCACCATCTCTGACCAGCCAGAAGCAGGTGTTTCAACCTCGCTGATTGTGCTAAACTCTGCAGTGAAATTAGGGCTATGTTCACACATGTTGGAGTTTCATTGCAGTACTGCAGCATCTGCACAAAAATGATACAGTAACACAATAAAATTAAGCTAAACGGCAGAGAGGATCAGAGCCTCCACTGCCAATCCCACCTGGACAAAAACAAGGCATAAACAGTATATCCCATGTAAGATAATATCAGATAATTTCCTTATTGTTGGAATGAACTTCAAAGATAAAAGATGTTTGATTATAATATGTGCGTGGAAATGAAAAAAAAAAAAAAAAAATTCTGTGCTTTCTTCCAATATGAGTGTTCTGGAACCTGTAGTACTGAGTACATCTGCTCAACCAGGAAGTACACAAACACAAAACAGGACACAACCCCCCAAAACAAATGGATTTTTGGTAGTTTCAAAACTGGGATATATAAGTAATTAATGCTATATGCTTCTGCAGAAGTTTCATTTTTTTTACCTCTACCTGGAGTTCCCCTTTAAGCTGGTCTTAAAGGGACAGTATGTAGGTCACTCTTAAAGGGTTGGCACCAAAGTCGCTCCTTAAGGGACTGTACCGAAGTCGCTCTTAAAGGGAGGGTATCAAGGGTTAAAGTATCAAGTAAAGTCACTGTTAAAGGCATGTTCTTTGCAAGCACTGTCATTTTACTAGTATAATTTTTACTATTTCTTAAAGGTTGGTTCTGAAAGTGTTTGTTCACATGCGGGTCATTCATTGTAGACAATTCTGAAAATAGAAATAGGCATTGGAGGATATTATCATTTGTGTCTACGACATGCATATAGACAGACTGTGCCAGATTCATCACTATTGTCAATTTGTTGCATGCTTAGACTGTCTAAGGCAGTGCTTGTCAAACTGTGAGGTAGGAATCACCAGTGAGCAGGGCCGGGTTCAGGTTTTTGTGAGCCCATGGGCGTCAGAGCCTCAGCCTCATTCATCCACAATGCACACATCCACTATGACCCCGCTACGGCTGCTGACTAGCTAAGCGATCTAACAAGTCATGTCCCAGGTCCCCACTTAGACCTAGAAGCCATCACGGACCTGGAGGCAGATCGGACTACAGCGGACCCCAGCACTGGAGCCAGGGAGGTAAGTGCATTTTATGTTTAGCCACCTCCTCCCCGGCAGTTGTGAAATAAAAAAAAACAAAAACTGTGCCCAGACCTCGCCTTTAAATTGGTCCAGATTTACTATTGTAAATATGCTGGAAGTTTGCACCACATTTATAAGGGTCATGGTCTGAGTAAAAGAGGTCATGGCCAGAAGGATGAATGCTTTCCAACTAAATCCCCCCCCCTAAAAAAAGGACATTTCTGCCGTGATTTGTGGTGCAAACGCCACAGGTATACATTACTTAGAATTTTGCATCTGGACAGGTACATAACAAGAAGCCCAAAATGAAAATGATAAATAGTATAAAAAATACCACTCACATGATACACGGAGCTGTTTGGTTACTGTACTGTATCTGACTATATATAAATAACTGTGTTTGATTACATGCATCCAAATTTATTACAGTGCCAGCTATGTGCAAGCTATGGAACATGATCTTTACAGTTTCCTGAGCTCTTTTACTCTCCTCAGTTAGGATGTGAAAATGTGGAACTGCAATTCAGCATAAATATGTAGCAAGTGTCTGGAAGATCGTTAGAGTTGAAATGTGACCTAGAAGTCAAAGTTCACTTAACATCTCTGGTTCAGTGACCCAATAGCACCCTTTCCTGATTATGCTGAATGGGAAACTTTTTGTTACGAGTCATTTAATATTGTCAGTTACTTAGTTTCTTATAGTTTTGTTGTGTATTTCAGTTATTTGCTTTGGTACATTACTGATGGATATTACAAATAGATATTTGGAAATTACCCATGCGATACACACATTTTGCTGATTCATACAACATTGGTATTTGTCTTTGATCTAGTTAAAGTTGCTGCATAAATATACTCCTAGGTATAAACCATTTTGGGTGGATATACGGGTATTTGTACAAAAACATTACAGTAACAGATATGTTTTAGTCCTTCAGGGTGCGTTCACACGTACAGGATTTGCTGCAGAACTGCAGCAGATTTGCTGGCGCATATTTGAAGTTGCAGATTTGCTTTGAATCTAATCTGGGCCATCAAATCTGCTGCAGATCTGCTGCAGATCCTGCATGTGTGACCGCACCTTTAGGGTACAAACTCACTGGGTGGATTCCGCAACGAGTTTCTTACTGCGGATTCACAGAGAGACCCGTTGCGGATCCCTGCCCTGTACAGTCTATGGACAGACAAACTTGCAGCAGATGCACATCCCGCTGTGAGTTTGTCAGCAGCCCGCCCCCGTTAACCCCCTGGCCGCCGTAGTGTATACATCACCTGCTCCCCGCTCCGGCTTGCTTCGGGGGTTCCCAGCACGTCCCACTCAGCCAATCAGTGCACTGCCCGCTGCAGTGCACTGCCCGCTGCAGTGCACTGATTGGCTGAGCGGGATGTGAAGACACTGGGAGCCCCGAAGCAAGCCAGAGCGGGGATCCGGAGATGGATATGCTCCAGCCGGCGCGGGGTTAACGGGGCGGGCTGCGGACAAACTAGCAGCGGGATGTGCATCCTGCTGCGAGTTTGTCCCATGCAGGGATCCGCAGCGGGTCTCGCTATGAATTCACACCGAGAAACTCGCTGTGGATCCGCACAGTTAGTTTGTACCCTTAGGCTATGCTCACACAACGTAAGTTTCCTATTAATCACTGCCGCTGTTGCCAATTTTCAACAACGGCCGTGATTAATAGGAAATTTACGTTGCGATTCCATCTATGGAATCACAGACAGAGTGTACAATTCAGCACAAATGAAGATCTTCAGTAAAACTGGCCATTCTGTGACCCGGCCGGGTCACAGAATGGCTGGTGTTTTAAGCTGTGTGAACCCGGCCTTAGGTTGCATATACAAATACAGGATCTGCAGCAGATTTGATGGCGCAGATTCAAAGCAAATCTGCAGCTTAAAATCTGCGCCATCAAATCTGCTGCAGAGACTGTATGTGTGAACGAACCCTAAAGGGGTTGACAAAATTTTTTTTTTGTAAAAAAAGACTTTGTAAATTACTTCTATAAAAACAAATAAATGAACAAGCCTTTAA